>NW_007250724.1:564283-576506 GCF_000164805.1 Carlito syrichta
CCACTCACCTCAGCCTCCCAAAGGCGTGGGATTACAGGCTGAGACACCAAGCCCAGCTCCCCTTTCCTATATTTAGGCTATTTGTCACACAGTAGCCAGACAAATCCTGTTAACTTGAAAGTCAGGTCATGATATTTCTGTTTCAGAGCACTCCTACTAGTTTCCATCTCCCTTAAGAAACCAAAATCAGCCGGGCTCGGTGGCTCAGCCTGTAATCCCACGCCTTTGGGAGGCTGAGGTGAGTGGATTGCCTGAGCCCGTGGGTTCGAGACCCATCTGGGCAGCGAGATCTCATCTCTACAATAAATCAAAAAATCAGCCGGGCATGGTAGCACATGCCTTTAATTCTGGCTACTTGGAAGGCTGAGGTGGAAAGATCACCAGAGCCCAGCGGGTCGAGGCTGCGGTGGCCGGGAGCGGCCACTGCACTCCAGTCTGGGCGACCGAATGTGACTCCAACTCAAAAAAAAAAAAGAAAAAGAAAAAATTAGCCAGGTTTGGTGGTACACACCTGTGGTTCCAGATACTTGGAAGGCTGAGGTGGAAGGATCACCTGAGTCCAGCAGGTGGCTGTGAGCATGCTACTACACTCCAGCCTGGACAACAGTGAGATGCTGACTCAAACAAACAAAAAACAAAGTGGGAAGTTAAATTTAATGACTCCTCAAGCCGTAATACTATAAGAAAGGGACTGGCAGTAGTTGGAAACTTCCAAGGGATAGCGGGGAAGGGTTTGGCAGTAGTGGGAAACGGCTGGTGGAGGACATATCTCATAACAAGGGTACTTGCATAATGAACATTTATATACCTAACCCTGAATTGTACCCCACATCTTCAAAATTAAAAATAAAAAAAAAGGCCGGGTTCAGCCGGACCTGGTGGCTCAGCCTGTAATCCCGTGCCTTTGGGAGGCTGAGGTGAGTGGACTGCCTGAGCCCGTGGGTTCGAGACCCGCCTGGGCAACTTGGCCAGACCTCATCTCTACAATAAATAAAAAAAATTAGCCAGGTGTGGTAGTCCGCGCTTGTAGTTCCAGCTACTTGGAAGGCTGAGGCGGAAGGATCACCGGAGCCCAGCAGGTCGAGGCTGCTGTGGCCGGAAGCGGCCATTGCGCTCCAGTCTGGCTGACAGAGTGAGATTCCAACTCAAAAAAAAAAAAAAAAAAGGCTGGGTGTGGTGGCTCACACCTATAATCCCAGCACTTTGGGAGGCTGAGGTGAGAGGATTACCTGAGCCCGGGATTCGAGACAACATGGTGAGATCTCATCTCTACAATAAATCAAAAATTAGCTGGGCATGGTGACGTGTGCATGTAGTTCCAGCTACTTGGAAGGCTGAGGCAGAAGGATTGCCTGAGTCCAGCAGGTTGAGGCTGCGGTGGCTGTGAGTGTGCCACTGCACTCCGGCCTGGGTGACTGAGTGAGACTCCAACTCAATAAATAAATAAATACGTAAATAAAAGTTGAAAAAAGAAAGACTACTCTAGTAGGCATGGTGGCTCACGCCTGTAATCCTAGCACTTTGGGAGGCAGAGGCAAGAGGATTGCCTGAGCCCAGGGGTTCAGGATCAGCTTGGGCAACCTGGTGAGACCTTGTCTCCACAATAAATAAAAAAATTAGCCAGGTGTGGTGGCATGCACCTGTAATTCCAGCTACTTGGAAGGCTGAGGCAGGAAGATTACCTGAGTCCAGCAGGTCAAAAGCTGTGGTGATTGAAAGCTTGCCACTGCACTCCAGCCTTGGAGACAGAATGAGACTCTGACTCAGGAAAAACAAACAAATAAATAAAGACTAAAAACAACTCAATCCACGCTCAGCCTGTAATCCCGCGCCTTTAGAGGCTGAGGTGAGTGGATTGCCTGAGCCCGCGGGTTCGAGACCCGCCTGGGCAACTTGGCGAGACCTCGTCTCTACAATAAATAAATAAAAAAAAAATAGCCAGATGTAGTAGCGTGCACATGTAATTCCAGCTACTTGGGAGGCTGAGGCGGAAGGATGGCCAGAGTCCAGCAGGTCAAGGCTGTGGTGACCGGGAGCGGCCATTGCACTCTAGTTTTGAGTGAGACTCCAACTCAAAAAAATAAAATAAAGCTTGCTTTATGTTTGAATGCTTTATGGGTTTTTCTTGCAGCAGACTTCTTAGATCCTATAGTATTGAATTTAGACTATAAAATAAGGTTGCCTTCCCTCTGGGCCTACTGACAGGGACACCAGTTCGCCAGGACAGTTCGCCAGGACAGTTCACCTGAGAACTTGAAACTGGCTGTTGGAAGAACATTAGCTTGGAGCTTCTGGAAACCAGCTGCAGACTGAAAGGTGTGCTGCTCCGTTTTCTGCTAGATTGCTGATTTGCAGTTTCCTTCCAACTCCTCTCGACCTTGCACAAGTCACGCTTGGCCAAATTTATTGCTCAAGAGCTAGCAAGGCCTGTGTAAGCTGAATGGACTTTCCTTTATGGGTAGGACTACTGAACCTTTAAAATAGATGATGGTTGTCTGGTATTCTTTTTTTTTTTTGAGCTGGAGTCTCACTCAGTCGCCCAGACTGGAGTGCAGTGGCCGCTCCCGGCCACCGCAGCCTTGCCTGCTGGGCTGCAGCGATCCTTCCACTTCAGCCTTCCAAGTAGCTGGAACTACAGGTGCGCGCTGCCACGCCCGGCTAATTTTTTGATTTATTGTAGAGATGAGGTCTCGCCAAGTCGCCCAGGCGGGTCTCGAATCCGCGGGCTCAGGCAATCCACTCACCTCAGCCTCCCAAAGGAGGGTATTACGGGCTGAGCCACCGAGGAGGGTATTACGGGCTGAGCCACCGAGCCCGGCTGTCTGGTATTCTTGAACTGGGGATATCTAAGTTGGAAACACCAAAAGGAAAAGGAGACAAGCCTCCGTATCAGTACTCTAATCCAAGTGCTTCTCTTGCATCTATCCTCAGTATCAGGTAGAAGGGCTATGCTCCTTGGACTGGGAGCATAGGACCCTCTGTGGGCGCATGGTCAGCAGACCCTTCCAGAGATGGCTTAAGTTTAGGCCCGAAGAAGCTCCCTTCCATTTCCCTCACACTAACGGACAATAAGAAGGCCTCAAAGTAGCCAGGCCAGGGCCGTACTCGAGCCGCTGGCAGTGATTAAACCTCGGGAAGGCCAAGCTACCAACAACCTGGACGCCTAGCTCAACTCAGATGAAAGCGCAAGATGACGAGCGGCCATAGAACAGAGGCCAACCACAACCCCCAGCAGTCCCTGCGGACCGAGGCGGGGAAACACGATTTCCTATTGGGTGGCGACGAATAGGGAACCCTTACGCCCCGCCCCAGAAGGCAAGCCCCCTTCGCGCGGGGCATAGCGGGAGTGGAGTCGGCGGGACGTGCTGGTGTACTCCATCTCCCGGCGGGCCGAGCGCTGAAGGCGGCGGCGCGGCGCCTTTGTGGAAGCGGTGGCCCCGCGCGGAGGAAGTTCCGGTCTCCGCGGTGCTGGGTCGGTGGCGGCAGCTGAGAGGAAGGAGGAGCGGGCCGTGGAGGCTGCGCTGCCTCGGTAAGAACTCGCGGCAGGAGGAAGGGCGTGCTGGAGCCTGCGGGGAAAGAGCCCGCGTACAGGGCCGCTCTGGATGTCGTGGGCCCGCGCGGCCTGGGAGCCTCGGCTTCGGTGTCGCGGGGCGGCCGCGGCCTCACTCGGGAAGAAGAGATCCAAGCGGCAGTGTGGTGAGGGAGGTGCTGCCCGCGGTAGGAACGCCCCGGAACCGTCGCGGGCCCGGGGCGGGGCCCGGAGCGGCGGTAGAATTGCCGGTTCCGCCACGGAGTGTAACCAGCTGTGGGGATGGAGGCTAGCGCGTGCTTGCGGCTTGGTGCTCCAAGTCTGCGGAGCGACAGGCAGGCTCTTCTTACTTTTTTCCTGCTTCTGATTCAGTTCTGAAGCATCACTAAAAGGGACGCTTTTGTGCCTAGCACGTAGCCTCGCCTTCAGATCCAGACGAGCTCCGTGCCCTGCCCGGGGGGGAGAGGGCCTAGAACCTGGAGGCGGGGGAGTGGTCTGGTGGGTTCTGTGCCCGTTGGGCGAATGTAAGAGGAGAGAGATGTATCCTCGTATTCACGCTGTAGATTCTTTTTGGTAGTGTAAATGTTTTTCTCTATTTTAGAATTGATGTGCTGATGAGTTCAACTTTCAGAGTGAACTTTTTAGTAAAAAGGATTCTGTTTTATAGGGTACATAAACTGTGAGGGCAGTTGTATTTTTTGCATAGTTCAGGTTGACTTGTGAAGGATAGTAGCTGAATTAAGTGACGGAGTCCAGTAGACTGATGCGTCTGGTCACCTGTTTCATTTTCTGGACTCTGGATTGTGCTCTAGGTTTATTAGATTCCAACTTCCTGTTAAGCAGTGCCACCAGTGTGAACGATCTAAATAGTCACCATCACCAGACTTGTGGGGACTGTAGGGAGGGTACAAGAACTGGTGGGTGAGGTAGGACTGGCAATGTGGAAAGCAACAAATATGTTACTATTTTGGTGAAACACAAAAGCTGAATTTGAACCTTGTCTCAGAAACTAGCACCTAACTAGTTACCTAACCTACAAGATAGGTCCCAGTTTCTCTGGTCAGTTGTAGCACCCTTCCTTATAGAGTTCTGTTATGAAACTTAGGTTTATTTATGTATCTTTTTTTTTTTTTTTTTTTTGAGTTGGAGTCTCACTCTATCTCCCAAACTGGAGTGCAGTGGCTGCTCCGGCCACCACAGCCTTGACCTGCTGGGCTCCGGCAATCCTTCTGCCTCAGCCTTCCAAGTAGCTGGAATTACAGGCACGTGCTACCACGCCCGGCTCATTTTTGACTTATTGTAGAGATGAGGTCTGGCCAAGCTGCCCAGGCGGGTCTAGAACCCGCGGGCTCAGGCAATCCACTCATCTCAGCCTCCCAAAGGCACGGGATTACAGACTGAGCCACTGAGCCCGGCTTTTTTTTTTTTTTTTTTTTTGAGTTGGAGTCTCATTCTGTCCCCCAGGCTGGAGTGCAGTGGCATGCTCATGGCCACCACAGCCTCAACCTACTGGGCTCAGGTGATCCTTCTGTCTTGGCCTTCCAGGTAGCTGGAACTACAGACATGCACCACCATGCCCAGCTAATTTAATTTATTTTTTGAGATGAGGTCTCTCCATGTTGCTCAGGCTGGTCTCGAACCCCTGAGCTCAGGCAGTCCTCTTGCCTCTGTCTCCCAAAGTTCTGGGATTACAGGTGTGAGCCATTGTGCCTGGCCACGTTGGTTTAGTATTGTTGTCTTTAAGATCCTAGGTTCTGGCTGGGCACAGTGGCTCAGCCTGTAATGCCAGCACTTTGGGAGACCAAGGCAAAAGAATTGTCTGAGTCCAGTTGTTCGAGATCAGCTTGAACAACTTGGTGAGATCTTGTCTCTAAAATAAAAAATAAATAAATAAAAAGATCCTAGGTTTTTTCTTTTGAGTAGGTGTCTCACTCTGTTGCCCAGGCTGGAGTGCAGTGGCATGCTCACAGCTACTGTTGCAGCCTCCACCTGCTGGGCTCAAGTGATCCTTCCACCTCAGCCTTCCAAGTAGCTGGAACCACAGGCATACGCCACCACGCCTGGCTAATTTTTTGATTTATTGTAGAAACAAGTTCTCACCAAGTTGCCCAGGCTGGTCTTCAAGCCCTGGGCTTAGGCAATTCTCTTGCCTCCTTCTCCAAAAGTGCTGGGATTACAGGCAGGCATGAGCTACCATACCTGGCTGGATCCTAGGTTCTTGTAGTCTTTCAGACAGAGGAGAGTGGTCAAGGGGATTAGTTATTAAGTGTACTTTTCTGATTTGGGCAAGGTTATACCTTTCTGCCAACATGTTTAAATGTATAAACTGATGTTAATATCTAATTCAGAGTTGTATTAAGATTTCTTTTCTTTTGGAGTCAGGGTCTCATTCTGTTGCTCAGGTTGGAGTGCAGTTGCACAAGCACATCTCACCATAGTCTTGAGCTCCTGGACTCAGGTGATCCTTCAACCTCAGTCTCCTAAGTAGCTGGGACTAAAAGTGTGCTCACCACTACCCCCTGCTAATGTTTTTGTTCTTTTTCTAGAGGCGAAGTCATGGTATGTTCCTTAGGCTGGTCTTGAACTCCTGGGCTCAAGTGATCCTTCCATCTCAGCCTCCCAAAGTGTTGTGATTATAGGTATGAGACCAAGCCTGGCCTTAACAATTAATTTTTTTTAGAGACAAGATCTCACACTGTCACCCAGGCTGGAGTGCAGTGGCACATAGTTCACTGCAGCCTCGAACTCCTAGGCTCAAGTGGTTCTCCCACTGCAGCATCCTCAGTAGCTAGGACCAAGTCGCTAGGCATGAGCCACCGAGCCTGGCCCTAAACCATTTTTTTTTTTTTTTTTTGAGTTGGGGTTGCATTCCAACTGGAGTGCAGTGACATGCTTGTGGCCATCCCAGTGTTGACCTGCTGCACTCCGGTGATTCTTCCACCTTAGCCTTCCAAGTAGCTGGAAATACAGGTGCATGTTACCATGCCTGGCTAGTTTTTTATTTATTATAGATCGAGGTCTCGCCAAGTTGCCCAGGCTGGTCTCGAACCTGAGGGCTCAGGCAATCCAACTCGCCTTGGCCTCCCAAAGTACTGGGATTATAGCCCTAAACCATTTTTTTTAGTCAGAGTCTCACTCTGTCGCCCAGGCTGACATGCAGTGACATGTTCATGGTCACTGCAGCCTCGACCTGCTGGTTTCAGGTGATCCTTTCATTCCAGCCTTCCAAGTAGCTGGAACTATAGGCAGGGGCCACCATGCTTAGGATTTTTTGATTTATTGTAGAGATGAAGTCTCACCAAGTTGCCCAGGCTGGTCTCGAACCTGTGGGCTAGGGCAGTCCTCTCATCTCGGCTTACCAAAGTGCTGGGTTTATAGCCCTAAACGTTTTTTTTTTTTTTTTTGAGTTGGAGTTGCACTCTGTCGCCCAGACTGGAGTGCAGTGGCCACTCCCGGCCACTGCAGCCTCGACCTGCTGGGCTCCAATGATCCTTCCGCCTCAGCCTTCCAAGTAGCTGGAACTACAGGCATGCGCTACCACACCTGGCTAATCTTTTGATTTGTTGTAGAGATGAGGTCTCGGCCAAGTTGCCCAGACGAGTCTTGAACCCTCGGCCTTAGGCAATCCACTCACCTCAGCCTCCCAAAGCACGAGATTACAGGCTGAACCACCGAGCCCGGCTAATTTTTTTTTTTTTTGAGTTGGAGTCTCACTCTGTTGCCCAGGCTGGAGTGCACACTCCCGACCACTGCAGCCTCGACCTGCTGGGCTCCAGCGATCGTTCTGCCTCAGCCTTCCAAGTAGCCAGAACTACAGGCGTGTGCTACCACACCTGGCTAATAATTTTGATTTATTGTAGAGATCAGGTCTCACCAAGTTGCCCGGGCAGGTCTCCAACCCATGGGCTCAGGCAATCCACTCACCTCAGCCTCCCAAAGTGCTGGGATTACAGGCTGAGCCACCGAGCCTAGCAACCATTTTTAAGTGTACAATTTAGTGGCATTAATTACACTTACAGTATAGTATAACCAACACCACTGTTTCCAAAACTTTATCATGGTAGACACTCTAACTGCTGGGTCTGGTAGCTCATGCCTGTAATCTCAGCAGTTTGGGAGGTGGAGACAAGAGGATTGCCTGAGTCCATGGGTTCGAGACCAGCCGGGGCAACTTAGTGAGACCTAGTCTCTACAATAAATAAAAAAATTAGCCAGGCATGGTGGTGCGTGTCTGTAGTTCCAGTTACTTGGAAGGCTGAGGAGGGAGGATCTTATGAGCCCAACAGGTCGAGACTGGTGGCAGTGAGCCTGCCACTGTTCTCCAACCTGGGTAACAGTGAGACTCCAACTCAAACAAACAAACAATAAAGAAACTCTGTAACCATTCAAGTAACTCCCCACTTCCTCTTTCATCTAGCCTCTTGTAATTGGTTTTTTCTTTCTTTTTTTTTTTTGAGTTGGAGTCTCATTCCGTCTCCCAGGAGAGAGTGCAGTGGCACGCTCACGCTCACTGAACCCGGCCCCCTTGTAATTGTTAATCTACTTTGTGTCTCTATAAGTATGCCTGTTTTTGGTATCCCATATACTAAATGGAAGCATGCAATATTTGTCCTTTTTTTTTTTTGAGTTGGAGTCTCACTCTGTCACCCAGACTGGAGTGCAATGGCCGCTCCTGGCCACCGCAGCCTCAACCTGCTGGGCTCCGGCGATCCTTCCGCCTCAGCCTTCCAAGTAGCTGGAACTACAGGCACACGCTACCACACCCCGCTCATTTTGATTTATTGTAGAGATGAGGTCTCGCCAAGTTGCCCAGATGGGTCTCGAACCCGCGGGCTCAGGCAATCCACTCACCTCAGCCTCCCAAAGGCGTGGGATTACAGGCTGAGCCACCGAGCCCGGCATTATATTAGTCCTTTTTTATGTTTGGCTTATTTCACTTAGTGTAATGGTTTCAAGGTTCATGCTGTGACATGTATGAGAACTTTATACCTTTTTATGACTGAATAATATTTTGCTGTGTGTGTGGACCACATTTTGTTTATGATTCATCTGTAGTAGACACTTGGTTTTGTTTCTATCTTTTGGCTATTGTGAATAGTACTACTGTGATCATTGGTGTACTGATATCTCATTGAAGTCGAATGTAGTGCTGTGCATCTGTAGTCCCAGCTACTCAGGAGGTTGAGATGGGAGAATTGCTTGAGCCCAGGAGTTCAAGGCTTCAGTGAAGTATGACCATCCTACTGTACTCCACCCTGGGCAACAGAGTGAGACTTAGTGTTTTTAAAAAAATGATAATATAAAATTGGGTTTTGTCTTTGTTGTTGTGTTTTAGGCTTTTTTTTTTTGAGTCGAAGTCTTACTCTGTTGCCCAGGCTGGAGTGCAATGGCATGTTCATGACTACCGCAGTCTCAACCTGCTGGGCTTAGGCAATCTTTCTGCCTCAGCCTTCCATGTAGCTGAAACTACAGATGCATGCTACCACACCTGGCTAGTTTTGTGATTTATTGTAGAGACGAGGTCTTACCAAGTTGCCTAGGCTGGTCTTGAACATCCTGGGCTCCCAAAGTGCTGGGATTACAGGCTAAGCCACCACGCCTGACCTTTTTTTTTTTTTTTAAAGAGATTCTCACTCTGTTGCCCAAGCTGTAATGCAGTGGCACATTCATGGCTATCACAGTCTCCACCTGCTGGTCTCAGGTGATCTTTCTGCCTCAAACTTCCAAGTAGGTGGAACCACTGGTGTGCACCACCATGCCCAGCTAATTTTTTGTTTTATTGGAGAAATGAGATCTTTCCATGTTGCTCAGACTGGTCTCAAGCCCTTGAACTCAGGCAATCCTTTCGCCTCCACCCTCAAAGTGCTGTTATAGTCGTGAGCCACTAAGGTTTTCATTTTGGTGAAGTCTAATTTGTCTATTTTTTTCTTTTGTTACTTGTGCCTCATTTGCAAATGATTGACAATCCCATGTCATGAAACTTTTTCTTTATGTTTTCTTCTGGGAGTGCTATATAGTTTTATCTCTTATATTTAGGCCTTTGATTCATTTTGAATTTTTTTTTTGAAACCAAGTATTATTCTGTTCCTCAGGCTTTAGTGCAGTGGTACCATTATAGACTCCTGCAACTTTGAACTGCTGGAATCCTCAAGTGATCATCCTGCCTCAGACTCCCGCCTCAGACTGTAGGCTCATCCTGCCTCAGACTGTAGGCTCATACTACCACACCAAGCTAATTAAAAAAAAAATGACCAGGTTGGTGACTCAAGCCTGGTGTTCCAGCACTTTGGGAGGCCGAGGTGAGGAGATTACCTGAGCCCACAGGTTCTAGAACTGCCTGGGCAACTTGGCGAGACCTCATCTCTACAGTAAATCAATAAATGAGCTGGGTGTGGTAGTGCCTGTAGTTCTGACTACTTGGAAGGCTGAGGCAGAAGGATTGCCTGAGCCCAGCAGGTCAACACTGGTGTGGCCACTACACTCCAGTCTGGGTGATGGAGTGAGACTCCAACTCAAAAAAAAAAAAATTTTTTTTCTCTAGAGTCTCACTGTGTTGTTAAAGGCTGGTCTCCAGCTCCTGGCCTCAAGTGATCCTCTCCCCTCATCTTCCAAAAGTGCTGGGATTACAGGCATGAACCACTGCACCCAGCCTTTGAATTAATTTTTATATATTGTGTTTTATAAGAGTCACACTTCATTCTTTGGTGGATTTTCAGTTTTCTCAGTACCATTTTCCATTTGTAAAAACTGTCTTTTTCCCATTGAATGCTCTTGATACCTTTGTTGAAAGTCAATTGGCCGTATAGGAAAGGATTTGTTTCTGGTCTCTCCGTTCTTTTTTTTTTTTTGAGTTGGAGTCTCACTCGGTGGCCTAGACTGGAGTGCAGTGGCCGCTCCCGGCCACCGCAGGCTCGACCTGCTGGGCGCCGGCGATCCTTCCGTCTCAGCCTTCCAGGTAGCTGGAACTACAGGTGCGTGCTACCACGCCCAGCTAATTTTTTTTTTTTTTGATTTATTGTTGAGATGAAGTCTTGCCAAGTTGTCCAGGCGGGTCTCAAACCACTCACCTCAATCCACTCACCTCAGCCTCCCAAAGGCACGGGATTACAGGCTGAGCCACCAAGCCCGGCTAAATTAATTTTTAATTATACAGGTAATATCTCAATATCATAACAGTCTAGGGGCTAGGCACAGTGGCTCACGCATATAAGACCAGCACTTTGGGAGGCTGAGGTGAGAGGATTGCCTGAGCCCATGGGTTCGAGACCAGCCAGGGCAATTTGGTGGGACTTCATCTCAACAATAAATCAAAAAATCAGCCGGGCGTGGTAGCGCATGCCTGTAATTCTGGCTACTTGGAAGGCTGAGGCGGAAGGATTGCCGGAGCTCAGCAGGTCGAGGCTGCGGTGGCCGAAAGCGGCCACTGCACTCCAGTCTGGGCGACAGAGTGAGATTCCAACTCAAAAAAAAAAAAAAAATGTTTAAAATGAGGCTGGGCACGGTGGCTCAAGCCTGTAATCCCAGCACTTTGGGAAGCTGAGATGAGAGGATTGTCTGAGTCCAGGGGTTCAAGACCAGCCTGGGCAACTTGGTGAGACCTCGTTTATACAGTAAATCAAAAAATTACCCAAGCATGGTTGTGTGTACCTGTAGTGCCAGCTATTTGGAAAGCTGAGGCGGAAGGATTGCCTGAACCCAGCAGGCCAAGGCTGCTGTGGCTGTGAGCGTGCCACTGTACTCCAGCATGGGCGACAGAGTAACTCTAACTCAAAAAAAAAAAAAAAAAGGTTAAAATGTACTGACCTTATGAACTCAGGCTCGTAATTCTAGTATTTTGGGAGGCTGAGGTGAGAGGATCACTTTAGGCCAGGAGTTTGTGAGCAGCCTGGGCACATAGCGAGACCCTGTTTCTATTTATTAAAAAAAGAAAGGGAAGATTATTAAAATGTTTAATTTTGTTGTATATACATACATTTATCATAATTTTTAAAATTAAAAATAAAAGTAGTATCTTGTTGATTTTCTTTTTTCACTTCCTTCCCCTACTCACCTATCATTTTCCCAAAGAAAGGCACCTCTTAATTTGAAACCTAATTGAAGTACATATACTGTCACAGAGAGAGGAAAGCCCTTAAGGATATCAAAAGATGTTTATCTCATCTATAGAAGAATATTTGGGTTATTTTTATTTTTATTTTATTTTATTTTATTTTTTGAGTTGGAGTCTCATTCTGTCGCCCAGACTGGAGTGCAGTGGCACGCTCCCAGCCACCGCAGCCTCAACCTGCTGGGCTCTGGTGATCCTTCCGCCTCAGTCTTTCAAGTAGCCGGAACTACAGGCATGTGCTACCATGCCCGGCTAATTTTTTGATTTATTGTAGAGATGAGGTCTCACCAAGTTACCCAGGCAGGTCTCGAACCCGGCCTATTTTTATTTTTTAAAAGTTATAAATAAAGCTGTTGCGAACATTTTTGTAAAAGTCTTTTGTTTTCGTTAATCTTGGATAAATACTGAGAAATGGAATTGCTGGACACAGGATAGTATTTGTCAAACCAGTTTCCAAAATGGTTGTACCATTTTCCAGCAATGTATGAGAGTTCTGACTGCTGGAAATAGAAGAATTTGATTTGATATCTTTTTTTTTTGAGTTGGAGTCTCACTCTGTCACCCAGACTAGAGTGCAGTGGCTGCTC
>NW_007250724.1:576647-577962 GCF_000164805.1 Carlito syrichta
TCACCTCAGCCTCCCAAAGGCGCGGGATTACAGGCTGAGCCACCGAGCCCGGCTTTGATATCTTTTAATTTGATATCTTTTAGTTTTCTTCCTGGTTTGTGTTTTCCTTATGACTACTCTTTGATTTTAGTTTACCAGTTTATTTATTTATTTATTTTTGATTTGGAGTCTCACTTTGTCGCCTAGGCTGGAGTGCAGTGGCATGCTCACGGCCACCCCAGTGTCGACCTGCTGGGCTCAGGTAGTCCTTCTGCCTCTGCCTTCCAAGTAGCTGGAACTATATGCCCCCACTACCACTCCCGGCTCATTTTTTGTTTTATTGTAGAAATGAGGTCTCGTTAAGTTATCCAGGCTGTTCTCGAACCTGTAGGCTCAGGCAGTCTCCTCACCTTGGGCTCCCAAATTGCTGGAATTACAGGCTTGAGCCACTGCGCCTGGTCTACCAATTTATTTTATTTTATTTTATTTTGAGTTGGAGTCTCACTCTGTCACCCAGGCTGGAGGGCAGTGGCATGCTTACAACCACCACAGCTTCGACCAGCTGGGCTCCGGCAATCCTTCTGCCTCAGCCTTCCAAATAGCTGGAACTACAGGCATGCGCCACCATGCCCAGCTAATTTTTTTTTTTTTAATTGTAGAGATGAGCTCTCACCAAGTTGTTCAGGCCGGTGTTGAACCCGGCCTCCCAGAGTGCTGGGATTATAGGCGTGAGCCACTGCCCCTGACCTGTAATCTGTTTTTAATTAATTTTTTAGTGTAGTATGATGGTAGGCAAGTCAAGTCCCATCAACAGAGGATCAGGCCATCTTTCTGGAGAGGAAGCCTGAGAAACCAATACCCTGTCCAGGGAATGCAGCAGACATGTTTCCGGATCAGAGAAGGTCTCTTTTAAGACCCAGTAATTGGAATTAATACACTTAAAATTTTCAAAGGGGAGGATGGCCATGGTGGCTCATATCTGTAATTTCAGCATTTTGGGAGGTTGAGGTGGGAGGGTTGGTTGAGCCCAGAAGTTTGAGACCAGCTTGGGAAACATAGTGCGACCTTGTCTCTAAAAAACGTCAAAAAATTAGTTGGTCGTGGTGGCAGGCAATAGTAGTCCCAGCTACTTAGGAGACCGAGGCAGAAGGATTGCCTTAGTCCCAGTCAAGGCTACAGTGAACCATGAGTGTGCCACTGCACTCCAACATGGGTAACAGAGTGAGACCCCAACTAAAAAAAAAAAAAAATTCAAATGGGAATCTTTTTGGGGGCCAAAGCGCTTCCACCCGTCACTAATTCCACCTCCAGTAGTGCATTTTTTTTTTTTTTTTTT
>NW_007250724.1:578054-579893 GCF_000164805.1 Carlito syrichta
CCCAGGCGGGTCTCAAACCCTAGGGCTCAGGCAATCCACTCACCTCAGCCTCCCAAAGGCACGGGATTACAGGCTGAGCCACCGAGCCCGGCTCAGTAGTGCATATTAATTGCTACTGTTTAAAAGCTTGTAGTTGGATCTGGAGAGTGAGTAGACGTTCAAAGCAACCCTTGCCTCTTGGCGCCCTCTTAAAAACTAAGTGTCCTATGTGGCTCACAGCATTTACTTTGAAAAAAGTTGATGTTTAAAGCAGGATCCAGCTACTTCATACTGTGTGTTCACTGCCAGTCGTAGTCACATATGGGATTAATGTTTTAGTGCCATTTATTTTCAGAGCTACATGGAAGATGACTTGTTTTCATTGCTTCACAGATTTTTTTTTTTTTTGAGTTGGAGTCTCACTCTGTTATCCAGACTAGAGTGCAGTGGCCGCTCCCTGCCACCGCAGGCGCGATCTGCTGGGCTCCGGTGATCCTTCCGCCTCAGCCTTCCAAGTAGCTGGAACTACAGGCGCGTGCTACCACACCTGGCTAATTTTTTGATTTGTTGTAGAGATGAGGTCTCACCAAGTTGCCCAGGCGGGTCTCGAACCCGCGGGCTCAGGCAATTCACTCACCTCAGCCTCCCAAGGCACGAGATTACAGGCTGAGCCACCGAGTGCGGCTCACAGAGTTTTTTGAAAAATTTTTTTGGAGTCGGAGTCTTACTGTGTTGTCCTGACTGGAGTGCAGTTGCACACACAGCCGCCACAACCTCAACCTGCTGGGTGCAGGTGATCCTTCCGCCTCAGCATTCCAAGTAGCTGGAACTACAGGCATGTGCTACCATGCCATACTATTTTTTTAGTTTATCATAGAGATGAAGTCTTGCTAAGTTGCTCTGGTCTTGAACTCATGGGCTCAGGCAGTCCTGTCACTTCAGCCTCCCAAAGTGCTGGGATTATAGGTGTGAGTCACCACACCCAGCCTGCTTCTTAGATTTTTGACCTTTTTTTTATTTGGAGTCACACTCTGTTACCCAGACTGCAGTGCAGAGCCATGCTTATGGCCACTGCAGTCTCGACCTGCTGGACTCAGGTGATCCTTCCACCTCAGCCTTCCAAGTTGCTGGAACTACAGGTGTGTGCCACCATGCCCAGCTTATTTTTTGATTTTTTTTTTTTTTTTGAGTTGGAGTCTCACTCTGTCACCCAGACTGGAGTACAGTGGCCGCTCCCGGCCACCGCAGCCTCGACCTGCTGGACTCCGGTGATCCTTCCGCGCCTTCCAAGTAACTGGAACTACAGGCGTGTGCTACTGCGCCCGGCTCATTTTTGATTTATTGTAGAGATGAGGTCTCGCCAAGTTGCCCAGGCGGGTCTCAAACCCATGGGCTCAGGCAATCCACTCACCTCAGCCTCCCAAAGTGCTGGAATTACAGGCTGAGCCACTGAGCCTGGCTTATTTTTTGATTTCTTATAGAGACAGGTCTCAGCAAGTTACCCAGGCTTGTTTTGAACCTCTGGACTCAGGTAATCCTCTTGCCTTCACCTCCTAAATTGCTGGGATTATAAGTGTGAGCTGCACCATGCCTCGCATTTTCTTTTTTTTTTTTTGAGTTGGAGTCTCACTCGGTCGCCCAGACTGGAGTGCAGCGGCCACTCCCGACCACCGCAGTCTCACCTGCTGGGCTCTGGCGATCCTTCCGCCTCAGCCTTCCGAGTAGCCGGGATTACAGGCATGCGCTACCATGCCCGGCTGATTTTTTGATTTATTGTAGAGATGAGGTCTCACTGCCCAGGCTGGTCTTGAACCTGCGGGCTCGGGCAATCTACTCACCTCAGCCTCCCAAAGGCGCGGG
>NW_007250724.1:579913-581014 GCF_000164805.1 Carlito syrichta
TTTGTTTTTTTGGTGTTTTTTTTTTTTGAGTTGGAGTTTCACTCTGTCGCCCAGACTGGTGTGCAGTGGCTGTTCCCGGCCACCGCAGCCTCGACCTGCAGGGCTCCGGCGATCCTTCCGCCTCAGCTTTCCGAGTAGCCAGAATTACAGGCGCGCTACCACTCCTGGCTAATCAACTAATGTTTTGACCTGAATTTCTCTGAGCTCAAATAAACAAAAAGAAACCAAGAACATACTAGCAAACACAAAAAAGAGAAAAGCAGAAAAACAAAAATTAAGTAACCTCTTCTCTCTGTACAGATTAGCACTTTGCTGGACACTCCTTCAGCATTTAGATGGGCTTGTTCTGAACCTTGGGATCATCAGCCTTAAGTGCAAATTTATGGTATTCTTAGGTGTTTTTTTTTTTTTTTTTTGAGTTGGAGTCTCACTCTGTCACCCAGACTGGAGTGCAGTGGCCACTCCCAGCCATTGCAGCCTCGACCTGGGCTCCGGCGATCCTTCCGCCTCAGCCTTCCAAGTAGCTGGAACTATAGGCGCGCGCTACCGCGCCCAGTTAATTTTTGATTTATTGTAGAGATGAGGTCTTGACAAGTTGCCCAGGCAGGTTCGAACCCGCGGGCTCAGGCAATCCACTCACCTCAGCCTCCCAAAGGCGCGGGATTACAGGCTGAGCCACCAAGCCCAGCGCATTTTCTTTTTTTTTTTAAGGCCCTACGATTTTTTTTGTTAAAAATTGGGCATTTCGGCTTGACCGGGTGGCTCCTGCCTATAATCCCAACACTTTGGGAGGTGGAAGTGGGAGGATTACTTGAGCCCAGGAGTTTGAGACCAGCTTGGGCAACAGTGAGACCTTGTCTCTACGAAAATAAAAAAATTAGCCAGGTGTGGTAGTGTGCGCCTACAGTTCCAGCTATTCAAGAGGCTGAGGTGGGAGGATCATCTGAACCCAGGAAGTCAAGGCTGTAGTGAGCCTTGAGTGTGCCACTGCATTCCATCCTGGACAAGGAGTCCAACTAAAAAAAAAAATAAAAAAAATAGAAAAAGCCGGGCTCGGTGGCTCAGCCTGTAATCTCGTGCCTTTGGGAGGCTGAGGTGAGT
>NW_007250724.1:581206-592234 GCF_000164805.1 Carlito syrichta
TTCGGTGTTTTTTTTTTTTTTTTTTGAGTTGGAGTCTCACTCTGTCACCCAGACTGGAGTGCAGTGGCCACTCCCAGCCATTGCAGCCTCGACCTGCTAGGCACCGGCGATCCCTCTGCCTCAGCCTTCCAAGTAGCTGGAACTATAGGCATGTGCTACCATGCCCAGGTACTTTTTTTGATTTATTGTAGAGATGAGGTCTTACCAAGTTGCCCAGGTGGGTCTTGAACCCGCGGGCTCAGGCAGTCCACTCACCTCGGCCTCCTAAAGTGCTGGGATTACAGGCTGAGCCTGGCCTACTCTAAGGTCTTATATGATCTTGCATATTGCCTGGGCACATGTGTGACTTTCTAAATTTCCCCATATACCTCTGCTTTGGAATGTCCTAATTTTCCTAAGAGTTTCACCCCAACGTCTCTGGGCCTCCACCCATGATGTCTTGCTCCAGGTATCTGTGATTCTGTAGTCTGTTTTGCAACTTTCATTAGCAGTGTCTACTGTTTTTCCCACCTAACTTTTGAGTTAGGTTGAAACAGAGACAAGCACTTTAGTTCTTTAACAATCAAGATAGAGTAGAACAGATATACGATAATTTGCAAATAAGGTCTTGTTTTGTTTATTAAGGGAGGGAGCTGGAAATTGGGCTACCACTGCTTTAAGACCAATACCACTATTATGCTGGAGAGGGGATGCGGCAAAGGCAAGTACAAACACCACAGAATTTTCCTACTGTTTTGAGGATGGCTTTTCTTTTTGTTTTTGAGTCAGAGTCAGGGTCTCACTGTGTCACTCAGGCTGGAATGCAGTGGCACAACCACAGCTTACCTTAACCTTGGCCTCCTGGGCTCAAATGACTCAGCCTTTTGAGTAGGTGGAACTACTACATGTGCACACCGCCACTTGTGGCTAATTTTTAAAATTTTTTTATTTTTGTAGAGATGAGGTCCTGCTATGTTTATTGCCTAGGCTGGTCTTAAACTTCTGGGCTCAAGCAATCCTCTCACCTTGGACTCCTTAAGTGCTTGGATTACAGACATGAGCCACTGCATCCAGTGGCTTTTTCTTGATTAAGCATCTGCTTGGTTGCAGTAAACCTTTGACTATTTTCTAAAGCTCTGACAAAGTTGGTTCAGACAGTTACTGCTTGTTTTATGTTTCTGTGGGGGGAATGAGACCTTATAACTTCCTAATCTGCCATTTTGATGACCTGTGAGTTGACTTTTCACTTTCTTGATAGTGTCCTTTGATGCATAGAAGTTTTTAATTTTGATGAAGTTCACTTAATCTATTTTTTTTTTTTTTTTTTGAGTCGGAGTCTCACTCTGTCGCCCAGACTGGAGTGCAGTGGCCATTCCCGGCCACCGCAGCCTCGACCTGCTGGGCTCCGGCAATCCTTCCGCCTCAGCCTTCCAAGTAGCCAGAATTACAGGGATACACTACCACGCCCAGCTGATTTTTTTGATTTATTGTAGAGATGAGGTCTCGCCTGCCCAGGCGGATCTCGAACCCGTGGGCTCAGGCAATCCACTTTCCTCAGCCTCCCAAAGGCGCGGGATTACAGGCTGAGCCACCGAGCCCGGCTCACTTAATCTATTTTTTGTTTTGTTTCTTGTGCTTCAGTTGTTGTTTGTTTGTATGTATGTATGTATTTATTTATTTATTTTTGAGTTGGAGTCTCACTCCCAGTCGCCCAGACTGGAGTGCAGTGGCACACTCCCGGCTACTGCAGCCTCAAGCTGCTAGGCTCCAGTGATTCTTCCACCTCAGCCTTTTCCAAGTAGCTGGAACTACAGGTGCACTCTACCACGCCCAGCTAATTTTTTATTTATTGTAGAGACGAGGTCTTGCCAAGTTGCCCGGGTGGGTCTTGAACCCGTGGACTCAGGCAGTCCATTTGCCTTGGCCTCCCAAAGTGCTGGAATTACAGGCTGAGCCACCAATCCCGGCCCATTTGTCATATTTAAGAAACCATTGCCAAATCCAAGGTCATGAATATTTGTTTCTTTTTCAGTTAGCTACAACAAAGGTCCTGGTAGTAACTTCTCAGCTTGACTTGAGTTACATGTCTGTCTTCAACGCAATGACTGTAGTGAGGTTAATAGATTATTTTAATTGGCCAGATTGGGTGGTGTAGGATCAGCCATATGGACTGAGATTGGAGGTAATACTAAAAGGCTGTTTCCAAAAATGAAGGGTGAATTAATGCTAGAGTAATAAATTCTTTCCTTCCTCCCTCCCTCTTTCATTTTTTTTTTTTTCTTTTTTGAGTTGAAGTCTCACTCTTTCGCCCAGACTGGAGTGCAGTGGTCGCTCCCGGCCTTGACCTGCTGGGCTCCGGCTATCCTTCCGCCTCAGCCTTCCGAGGAACTGGAGCTACAGGTGTGCGCTACCACGCCTGGCTAATTTTTTAATTTATTGTAGAGATGAGGTCTTGCCAAGTTGCCCAGGCCGGTCTCGAACCCACAGGCTCAGGCAATCCACTCACCTCAGCCTCCCAAAGGCGCAGGATTACAGGCTGAGCCACCGAGCCCGGCTTCTCCCTCATTTTTTTGAGTCAAAGTCTCACTCTGTCACCCAGGCTGGAGTCCCGGCCACTGCAGCCTCGACCTGCTGGGCTCTGGTGATCCTTCCGCCTCGGCCTTCCAAGTAGCTGGAACTACAGGTGCACACCACTATGCCTGGCCAATTTTTTGATTTATTGTAGAAACGAAGTCTCGCCATGTTGCCCAGGCTGATCTCGAACCCCTGGGCTCAAGTAATCCACTCACCTTGGCTTCCCAAAGTGCTGGAATTACAGGCGTGAGCCACATGCTCAGCTTCATATTTATTTAATTGAGCAAGTATGAAGAATTTCTAGTACATTAAAAAGTTTATGATGTCCCAGAGTATACTTAGGAAAAAAAATCTAACCGGGCTCGGTGACTCAGCCTGTAATCCCACGCCTTTGGGAGGCTGAGGTGAGTGGACTGCCTGAGTCTGCAGGTTTGAGACCCACCTGGGCAACTTGGCGAGACCTCATCTCTACAATAAATAAAAAATCAGCCGGGCGTGGTAGCGCGCGCCTGTAGTTTCAGCTACTTGGTAGGCTGAGGCAGAAGGATTGCCAGAGCCCAGCAGGTCGAGGCTGTGGTGTCTAGGAGCGGCCACTGCACTCTAGTCTGGGCGACAGAGTGAGACCCCAACTCAAAAAAAAAAAAAGAAAGAAAAAAATCTTTTAATTTTTTATTGGTAGAAACAAGGTCTCACTATGTTGCCCAGGCTACTCTTGAACTCCTGGTCTCAAGCAGTCCTCCTGTGTCAGCTTCCCAAAGTGCTGAGATTACAGGTTTGAGCCACTGTGCCCAGCCAGAGCATACACTGTTTTGTTTTGTTTTTGTTTTTGTTTTGATTCGGAGTCTCACTCTGTTGCCCAGGCTGGAGGATAGCAGCATGCTCACAGCCACCACAGCCTTAATCTGCTGGGCTCAGACAGTCCTTCTGTCTCAAGCTTTCAAGTAGCTGGAACTACAGGCATGTGCTACCACGCTCGGCTTATTTATTTATTTATTTTTTAGAAAAGAAAAGTTTATTTAAAAGTAAATTAAGCCGGGCTCGGTGGCTCAGTTTGTAATCCCACACCTTTGGGAGGCTGAGGTGAGTGGATTGCCTGAGCCCGCGGGTTCGAGACCCGCCTGGGCAGCAAGACCTCATCTCTACAATAAATCAAAAAATCA
The DNA here is from genome assembly GCF_000164805.1 of Carlito syrichta. Classification (NCBI taxonomy): domain Eukaryota; kingdom Metazoa; phylum Chordata; class Mammalia; order Primates; family Tarsiidae; genus Carlito; species Carlito syrichta. The sequence goes on from NW_007250724.1 coordinate 584,920, forward strand.
GCCAGGTGTGGTAGTGCATGCCTGTAATTCCGGCTACTTGGAAGGCTGAGGCAGAAGGATCACCGGAGCCCAGCGGTTTGAGGCTGTGGTGGCCGGGAGCGGCCACTGCACTCCAGTCTGGGTGACAGAGTGAGACTCCAACTCAAAAAAAATAAAAAAAGTAAAGAGAGAAAAAGAAGGAAGAAAGAACATTCACCTTCCCGAGGTGGGGAAGGAGTACCAAAGCCAGGAAGCATGGCGACAGCCATGGCTCAAAGAGCACATGGCCACACCAGACTCTGGCAAGGCATTGGCCCTATTTTTTATTTTTTTAATTTATTGTAGAGACGAGGTCTTACCAAGTTGCCCAGGCCAGACTTGAATCCCTGAGCTCAGGCAGTCCTTTTACCTCAGCCTCCCAAAGTGCTGGGATTACAGGTTTGAGTCACCGTGCCTGGCCTTGTATACACATTTTAGATAAAATGTATTTTTCATTTAGGTGCGGTGTCTCATGTCTGTAATCCCAGCACTTTGGGACACCAAGGCAGGCGGATTACTGGAATGCAGAAGTTTGAGACCAGCCTAGACAACATAATAAAAGCTCATCACCACAGAAAATCAGAAAATTAGCCAGACGTGGTGGCACACACCTATAGTCCCAGCTACTTGGGGAAGTATCTTGAGACCAGGAGGTCGAGGCTGTCATGAGCTGTGATCATCGTGGTCATGCCATTGTACTCGAGCCTAGGCAACAGAGTAAGACCCTGATTCAAAAAATAAAAAATGGGCCAGACTCAGTGGATCAGCCTGTAATCCCGTGCTTTGGGAGGCTGAGCCCGCGGTTTTGAGATTTGCCTGGGCAACTTGGTGAGACCTCATCTCTACAATAAATCAAAGATTAGCCAGGCGTGGTAGCGTGCGCCTGTAGTTCCAGCTCCTTGGAAGGGTGAGGTGGAAGGATCACCGGAGCCCAGTGGGTCGAGGCTGGGGTGGCCGTGAGTGTGCCCCTGCACTCCAGCCTGGGCGACGGAGTGAGACTCCAACTCAAAAAATAAAAAACAAAAAAACAAACAATAAAAAATGGCCAGGCTCAGTGACAGCCTGTAATCCCGTGCTTTGGGAGACCGTGGTGAGTGAATTGCCTGAGCCCACGGGTTCGAGACCTGCTTGGACGACTTGGTGAGACCTCATCTCTACAATAAATCAAAAATATTAGCCGGGCATGGTAGCGCACACCTGTGTTCTAGCTACTTGGAAGACTGAGGCGGAACGATCGCTGGAGTCCAGCAAGTCGAGGCTGCAGTGGCCGGGAGGGTGCCACTACACACCAGTCTGGGCGACAGAGTGAGACTCCAACTCAAAAAAATAAATAAATAAAAAACAAAAGTATATTTTTCTTGTTATAAATTTAATATGTAAATATTTTTAAATGACCTCTAAAATTATCATTGTTTCTGAGGTCCCCAATAAACCAAGCAGGGGAAAACTAGTTTAGCCTTTACTTTATGTTCTAAAGTACTTAATTTTTGTGGTTTGTTTTGTACAGGTATTGCTGTAACCGGAGTTTTTTAGAAAAAGGATCTGCTTATTGGGCCCCTCTTGACATAGAAAGAGATGTGGGGGGATTCTCGATCTACTAATAGAACAGGACCTTTTCGGTAAGTCCTGAAATTTGAATATTGAATTTGTTAATGTTTTATTTTTTGATTTTGTTAATATTTTAATGGTAACTATGTAGTATAACATTTTGGACTGTCATAAAGGAAAATATTTTCTTTGTGGAGAAATAGCTCTGATTTTAAAAAATAGAAACTTAAAAAAAGTTGCTTGTTACTTCTAAGATGATTGTGAGACTTAATACCCAGCGTGCCTAATGTCTTGTTTTATAACATGTTTTTTAAACATTAAAAATCCCCCAAATAGAATATTTATTTTTATTTTTTTTAGCAAGGTAATACTTGGTTAGTAAGGAAAGCTAGGAAAATATACATATATGTTTGCAAAAGTTCTATTAAATTCACTATTTCATGTCTAGAATCCAGAGCTATGCCTTGCTTATGGCTTGTTGATGCCTTTTGCTAAGCTGCATCTCAATTTTAGGGGTTACTAGGTACCAAGAAGAGTAGAAAAGGTGGTAGTATTCAGTTGTAAATAGATTGTATTTTAGATTTATAGGGAGTTAATTTTTTTTTTTTTTAAGTTGGAGTCTCACTCTGTCACTAAGGCTGGAGTGCAGTGGCATGCTCCCGGCCACTGCAGCCTTGGCCTACTGGGCCCAGGTGATCCTTCTGCCTCAGTCTTCCAAGTAGTTGGAACCACAGGCATGTGGCACCATGCCCGGCTAACTTTTTGATCTGTTGTAAGGATGAGATCTCGCCATGTTGCTCAGGCTGGTCTTCATCCCCGGAGCTCAGACAGTCTGCTTGCCTCCACCTCCCCCTCCCAAAATACTGGGATTATAGGTGTGAGCCACTATGCCTAGCTGGGTTAATTTTATTTATTGATTTGAGTCAGAGTCTCACTGTCACCCAGGCTGGAGTGCGGTGGCATGCTCACGGCCACCGCAGCCATGACCTGCTGTGCTTCTAAGATGGCTATCCTTCTGCCTTAGGCTATCCTTCTGCCTTAGGCTATCCTTTGGCCTTAGCCTTCCAAGTAGCTGTAACTACAGGTGTGTGCCATCACACCCAGTTAATTTTTTATTTATTGTAGAGACGAGATCTCACCAAGTTGCCCATGCTGGTCTTGATCCCTTGGCTCAGGCAATCTTGTCACCTGTCTCCCAAAGTGCTGGGATTATGGGTGTGAGCCACCATGCCTGGCAGTAATTAATTTTTTTATAACCAACATAATTCACACTCTATTTTATTTTATTTACTTTTTTTTTAGTTGAATTCTCACTCTCTTGCCCAGACTGGAGCACAGTGGCACGATCATGGCCACTGTAGCCTCAACTTGCTGGGCTCAGGCGATCCTTCTGCCTCAGCTTTCCAAGTAACTGGAACTGCAGATGTGCACCACCATTCCCGACTAATCACACACTATATTTTAAAAACTTTTGTATAGTGTGTGAAATTAATGAAATGCCATGTGAATGCAACTTTTATGGTTTTACGTCTTAGTACAACGCAAAGAAATCTGACCTTTAAATATAGGCATTCAATCTGTACTTAATTTACTTATGTAGCAAATCCTCACATGTGCTCCACAACTCTAGAATTAAGATTAAAAAAAAAAAAAAAAAAAAGACCATGCTCGGTGGCTCAGCCTGTAATCCTGTGCTTTGGGAGGCCGAGGTGAGTGATTTGCCTGAACCCGCGGGTTCAAGACCCACCTGGGCAACTTGGCAAGACCTCATCTCTACAATAAATCAAAAAATGAGCCAGGCGTGGTAGCGCGCACCTGTAGTTCTAGCTACTTGGAAGGCTGAGGCGGAAGGATCGCCGGAGCCCAGCAGATCGAGGCTGCGGTGGCTGGGAGCGTGCCACTGCACTCCAGTCTGGGAGACAGAGTGAGACTCCAACTCAAAAAGAAAATCCATATAAAATCCATATAGTGTTTAGTAAACCTAGTGTTTCATAAATGCTAAAAAAGGGGTCTTTCCTTTCTGCTTAGTCATCTTTAAATTAAAGTAGTGGTGGTAATGCTGAATTTTTTTTTTTTTTTTTGAGTTAAGTCTCACTCTGTTGCTTAGTCTGGCATGCCATGACACTCTGAAGGCCACCATAGCCTTGACCTGCTGGACTTAGGTGTTCCTTCCACTGCAGCCTTACAAGTAGCTGGAACTATAGGCACGTGTTACCATGCCTCGCTAATTTTTAAATTGATTTATTTAATTAATTAATTTATTTTTTGAGTTGGAGTCTTACTCTGTCACCCAGACTGGAGTGCAGTGGCATGCTCCTGGCCACCACAGCCTCGACCTGCTAGGCTCCGGTGATCCTTCCGCCTCAGCCTTCCAAGTAGCCGAAACTACAGGCGTGCACTACCACGCCCAGCTAATTTTTTTTATTTATTGTAGAGATGAGGTCTCAACAACTTGCCCAGGCGGGTCACGAACCTGCGGGTTCAGTCAATCCACTTACCTCGGCCTCCCAAAGTGCTGGGATTACAGGCTGAGCCACTGAGTCTGGCCTTTGGGTTTGTTTTAGAGACAAGATCTCACCAAGTTTCCCAGGCTGGTCTTGAATCTCTAGACTCAAGTAGTCCTCATGCCTCCACCTCCCAAAGTATTGGGATTACCGGTGTGAGCCACCATGCCCGGCCTTTAAATTCTATTATTTATGAAGAACATTGAAACTTGCTCATCTTATGATGAGCACATAGACATAACTAAGGTTAATGGGAGCCAGTGGAAGTCATCATGTTCTGAAAATCCATTGAATGTACATCATTCTAGTGTTAATGTTGTTAGATTCCTATTACTTTAAGAAAGTGTTTGGCCTTGTAACTATTTATCTTGAACTGAGTAACTCAGAATCACTCATCCTTTGAAATTTACTGAAGTGTAGTCTGAGCTTAGGAAACTCTTATGGTACCTGTATATTCTGAGAGGGAGTTGATATTGATATCTTGATGTTTTTTTGTTAACTGCTAAGTATCAGATGGCCTTTCAGATCATTTCATGTTTTCCTTTTTCATGTATTCCCTCCCAGGATCCCAGGTACCCAGTTGCTTATTAGATTATGGAATTTTTGTTTGTTTGGTTTTTTTGAGTTGGAGTCTCATTCTTGTCGCCCAGGCTGGAGTGCAGTGGCATGCTTACAGCCACTGCAGCTTCAACCTGCTGGGCTTAGGTGATCCTTCCACTTCAGCCTTCCAAGTAGCTGGAACTACAGACAATTTTTTTTTTAAAAGCAGGATTTATTGAGAGGACAGAAAAGCTTCCACAGTGGAAGGGGACTTGAAGGGGTTGCCTGATTATGGAATTTTTGACCAAAACCAAACATGTAAATGCCCTGGAGGTTAAAGGGAACAAGTTGGGTAGTATGAAGGATTTGGTCAGCTCTTATTTATCTCTTGAGTTCTGTAAACTCAGAATGTGAATTTAATACTATGCCTATTTTAATTTTTTTCACTTTTAATCAACTGAATTTCAGATTCAACTGAGCCTATTTTTACAATGTATTTTATTACTATGAAAAATTAGCATTAGACATTAGAATCTGGAATATCAGCTTCTTCTTTTGGGTCATGGGTATAATGCTTGAAGGCTTAGTACTCTCTCTAGGGCCCTACAGCATTATGCTCCTAGATGCTGTTGCTTGACTTAGGTGACTTAAACATGCTTTGTGGCATGATTCATACTGCCTTCTGTGATACCCTTGGGTAGTTACAATAGGACCTGGGTAAGAGCGCTTCTTGGTGTAGAGCTGGGATTTAGGTGTGGCTGGGGTTGATGCTCAGCTGGTGAATAATGGTTGCTCCTACTGGTAATTTGCAACCAGTGTTTCTTCCTTTTGGGCCTCATCCATTTTGATTGTGTGGTGTCTATGCTGTAGCTGTGATAAAATATTTTGGAATGTTATTCCTGGATACAGCGATAAGAAAGACACCTAAAATTTACTGTAAAAAATGTACAATGCATTGATTTTTTTTGGTGTATAGGAATCATCATGTTGATCTTGGAATTCTAAGTTCCCTGGCTTTAGGAAATGAAAGGTTTTATAGCGTGTGACCATTGTTAGCTTATCTGGTATTGCGGATTTTCCCTGTTGCAGGACTGGGTGAAAGCTTTTTCTGCAGCAGTCTGTTGAAAACCTTGTGTTGACTTTCCTCGTGTTCTGAAATGGGAGCATAAAAGTTTACTCCACCACTTCGTCTTAAAAATAGCAAAACTTTTGCTGTTTTCTGCAGATCTAGGACCTTGTTACAGAACTCTGCCAAAAAAAAAATGTATACAGAAGAATGTGCTGTGATTAGAGAAGAATATGCTGGTGTATAGATTTCAAACTCTCTGGACAATATGAATAACACTGTCTTTGTTTCTACAGTGGGAGCCAAGAAGAAAGGTTTGCTCCCGGGTGGAACAGGGATTATCCTCCTCCTCCCCTTAAGAGTCATGCTCAAGAGAGACACTCTGGCAACTTTCCTGGCAGAGATTCACTTCCCTTTGATTTCCAGGGGCATTCGGGGCCTCCTTTTGCAAATGTAGAGGAGCATTCTTTCAGCTATGGAGCTAGAGATGGATCACATGGTGACTATCGAGGAGGGGAGGGTCCTGGACATGATTTCAGGGGGGGAGATTTTTCATCTTCTGATTTTCAGAGCAGAGATTCATCACAGTTGGACTTCAGGGGTAGGGACATACATTCTGGGGATTTTCGGGAAAGAGAAGGACCACCTATGGACTATAGGGGTGGAGATGGTACTTCTATGGATTATAGAGGTAGGGAGACACCTCATATGAATTACAGAGACAGGGATGCTCACGCTGTTGACTTTAGAGGTAGGGATGCTCCTCCATCTGACTTCAGGGGCCGGGGCACTTATGATTTAGATTTTAGAGGCCGGGATGGATCCCAGGCAGATTTTAGGGGGAGGGATTTATCAGATTTGGATTTCAGGGCCAGAGATCAGTCCCGTTCTGATTTTAGGAATAGAGATGTATCTGATTTGGACTTCAGGGACAAAGACGGACCACAGGTGGACTTTAGAGGTCGAGGTTCAGGTACTACTGATCTAGACTTTAGGGACAGGGATACGCCACATTCAGATTTCAGAGGTAGACACCGGTCCAGGACTGACCAGGATTTTAGGGGCAGAGAGATGGGACCTTGTATGGAATTTAAAGATAGGGAGATGCCCCCTGTGGATCCAAATATGTTGGATTACATTCAGCCCTCTACACAAGATAGAGAGCATTCTGGTATGAATGTGAACAAGAGAGAAGAATCCACACATGATCATACAATAGAAAGGCCTGCTTTTGGCATTCAGAAGGGAGAATTTGAGCATTCAGAAACAAGAGAAGGAGAAACACAAGGTGTAGCCTTTGAACATGCATCTGCACCAGACTTTCAGAACAGCCAAAGTCCAACTCAAGACCAAGATAAGTCACAGCTTTCTGGAGGTGAACAACAGAGTTCAGATGCTGGTCTGTTTAAAGAAGAAGGTGGTCTGGACTTTCTTGGCCGGCAAGACACTGATTACAGAAGCATGGAGTACCGTGATGTGGATCACAGGCTGCCAGGAAGCCAGATATTTGGCTATGGCCAGAGCAAGTCTTTTCCAGAGGGCAAAACTGCCCGAGATGCCCAGCGGGATCTCCAGGTATGTTGATGAGGTGGATTGCTTTTTTCGTTTTTTTTTTTTTTTTTTTTTTTTGGGTGGGGGG
>NW_007250724.1:592254-593980 GCF_000164805.1 Carlito syrichta
CAGTTTTTTTTTTTTTGAGTTGGAGTCGCATTCTTTCAACCTGCTGGGCTCAGGTGATCCTTCTGCCTCAGCCTTCCAAATAACTGGAACTACAGGCACGCTCCACCATGCCCAGCTCAGTTTTTGATTTATTGTAGAGATGTGGTCTCACCAAATTGCCCAGGCTGGTCTCGAACCCGTGGACTTAGGCAGTCCTCTCACCTCGACCTACCAAAATGCTGGGATTATAGGCATGAGCCATTGCGCCTGGCCACTTTTTCCTTTTAAGTTTTTTTTCTGAAAGGTGAAGTGTAGTGTCCAGGACCTTAAGTCCTGAATCTTTCCTTGTGTAGCCATTGAAAAGCAAAATTTGTATTCAGGAGTGGAATGGAATGGAGGAGTGTAGGTCTCTAGAGAAACGGCCCTCAGCTCAAATAATTTTTTGATGTGTGTTTATTCATTATTTTGACTTATGATGCTGATTTAGATATCTTGGAATAATTTAGTTTGAAAGTGATTGTTTTTGGGAGTTGGTTCTCACAACTCTTGCATAGTTAGTTCTGTGTTTGTTTAGGGTTCATTTTCTTATTTATTTAAACTCATTCAGAGAATACTTTAGGGGTCTTTCCCTAGTCATGAGAAGGTGATGCTAATGTTGCAAGTTAGTTCAAGTTAGTTCTCTTGGAACTAAATTAATTTAAATGTTAAACTTCTTGAATACATAATCTAAAGCAAGAAGAATTATATCTGTAATGTGGTAATGAAATATAATCTTTTTTTTTTTTTGAGTTGGAGTCTCACTCTGTGGCCCAGGTTGGAGTGCAATGGCACACTTATGGTCACTGGAGCCTTGACATGCTGGGCTCAGGCGATTCTTCCGCCTCAGCCTTCCAAGTAGCTGGAACTACAGGCACATGCCACTACACTCAGCTAATTTTTTTATTTATTGTAGTGATGAGGTCACGCCATGTTGCCCAGGTTGGTCTTGAACCCCTAGATTCAGGCAATCCTCTTGCCCGAGCCTCCCAAAGTGCTGAGATTACAGACATGAGCCACCATACCAGCAGAAAATAATATCTTTTAAAGTAGATTTTACCTGTCTCTACTTAGATTTCTGTTATTTTGGACTGTGATCCTAAGACATACTAATCAAATAATACATTTTGAGAATGTTAGAGCTGGATGACCATGTAGTTTATTGTCCATATGAGGATACTTTCAAGAGTAAAAGAGGACAGTATTGATAATTATATCAAGACAGCAAGCATAACTGGGAAATGTGACCACTTAGTTATAGGTGACTTTTTCTGAACCATTAAACCCTCTTTATAACTTTTGAAATGGGAGGAAATCAATAGGCATAGACTTGTACTGTTAAATTGTATGGTTTAGACTCAAATGACAACTTAGTTCTAAAATTTGTTTATAAAAAGCATCTTTAATAAATGATATCTGGTTTAACATTTTTTTACTGTTTGCTCGTTCAGAAAAATAAAATTATAGTTTTGAGACTATGTTAGTGGGTTTTTTTTCTGATTGTAAAAGTCTTATTTTCTCTCTCTCTCTTTTTTTTTTAGATACGAGGTCTCGTCAAGTTGTCCAGGCTGGCCTTGAACCCCTGGGCTCAGACAATCCTCTCACCTCGGCTTCCCAAAGTGCTGGGATTATAGGCATGAGCTACTGCACCTGGCCTTGTTTTCTCTCTTAACATGTTGCTTTACTATATATATATATATATATTTTTTTT
>NW_007250724.1:594000-624569 GCF_000164805.1 Carlito syrichta
TTTTTTTTTTTTTTTTTTTTTTTTTTTAGTTGAAGTCTCGTTGCCCAGGCTGGAGTGCAGTGGCTTGCTCATGGCCACTGCAGCCTTGACCCACTAGGCTCAGGCGATCCTTCTGCCTCAGCCTTTCAAGTAGATTGAACCACAGGCACGCACCACCACGCCCAGCTAATGTTTGGATTTATTGTAGAGACGAGATCTCGCCAAGGTGCCCAGGCAGGTCTTGAACCCCTGAGCTCAGGCAATCCTCTCTCCTCAGACTCCCAAAGTGCTGGGATTACAGGTGTGAGCCACTGCACCTGACTTGCTTTACTTTTTCAAGACTCCTTCAATGAGCCTTAATCCTAGCATACTTGTATTCTAATGATTTGAAGTCAAATTTTGAAATTCAGAACAATAGAGAAAGTTATAATTTTTCATATTTTCATGTGATACAAGTCATTTTCATTTTTGGTCCTGAGTACCTATATTTCATATTGAGTTTCATTTTGCAAACTAATGTGTATTTATGAAATACTTTTTCATTCTGAATTTAAGGATCAAGATTATAGGACTGGCCCAAGTGAGGACAAACCCAGCAGGCTTATTCGATTAAATGGAGTGCCTGAAGATACCACAAAAGAAGAGGTAAGGCTTGTATTCGGTCTCTCTTTTGGTCAGTTAATTTTGTTTTTTTTTTTTTCTTGAGTCAGAATCTCACTCTTACCCAGGCTGCAGTGCTGTGGCATGCTTATAGCCACTGCATCCTCAACCAGCTGGATTCAGGCAATCCTTCTGCCTCAGCCTTCCAAGAAGCTGGAATCGCAGATGTGCGCTACCAGCTAAGTTTTTGATTTATTGTAGAAACAAGGTCTTGTTGAGTTGCTCAGGCTGATATCAAACCCCTGGACTCAGGTAGTCCTCTCACCTTCACCTCTCAAAGTGCTGGGATTATAGGCATGAGCTGCTGCATCTGGCCCAAATAATTTTTTGGAAGCTTTTTAGCTTGAAAAATTATAGTTTCACAGGAAGGTACAAAGAAATGTACAGAAAAATCTTGTGTATCCTTCACCCAGCTTTTCACAATGTTAATATTTTGTATATTCCTGCAGATCATATGAGGCAGAAAGAAAAAAAATTGAAAAAATATTTTGTATCACTCTGGTACAATATCTAAACCTGGAAATTGACCTCAATATAATTCATAATACAGTTTATTCACATTTCACCAGTCAGTTATACATGTACTCACTGAGGTGTCTTTGATAGAGGACATCTGGTTTAAATTTATTTTTTTGTAGGTCTTTTTGGAAAATATTTTTGTGTGAGATTTATTTTAAAAATTGTGATAAATGATTGCTTTCTTCTGATCTGATAATCATCTTTTAGAGCATATTATTTCTGAAGTACATAAAAAGATGCAGTTTATTATTTTTTAATGTTTAATTTTTTATTTCTTTTGAGTTGGTGTCTCACTCTGTCACCCAGGCGGAGTGCAGTGGTACTCTCATCCCTACTGCAGTCTCGACTTACTGGGCTCAGGCGATCCTTCTGCTTCAGCCTTCCCAGTAGCTGGAACTACAGGCATGTGTCACCATGCCTGGCTAATTTTTTGATTTATTGTAGAGATGAGGTCTCACCAAATTGTCCAGGCTGGTGGGCTCAGGCAGTCCTCTCACCTCAGCCTCCCAAAGTGCTGGGATTATAGGCGTGAGCCACTGCGTCCAGCCAAAGATACAGTTCATTTGCAATAGTAAAAACTGGGAAATACCTAACTGTTCAATATCAAAAAATTGGCTGAGCAAATTATGGCTGAACTAATGGAAGAATTGGTCAGAAGATTACAGCAAGAGCTAATAGTGCTCACAGGCACTGTGTGATACTTAGAATAATTAGCTCATCTATTGCAGTATCCTATGAGTAGGTACTCTTAATTCATTCACTCTAAATATTAACCACTACTGTGTGCCAGTGAGCCAGGCACTGTTGTAGGTACTGAGTGATACAGCAGTAGTTTTTTTTTTTTGAATTGAGATCTCATACTTGTCCTGGTTGGAGTGCAGTTGCACAATCATGACTCACCACAGCCTCAAATTCCTGGGCTCAGGCAACCCTTCCACCTCAGTCTCCCAAGTAACTGGGACTACAGGCAAATGCCCCCATGCCTGTCTAATTTCTTGATTTTTTTTTTTTTTGTTTGTAGAGACGAGGTCTTGCTGTATTGCCCAAGCTGGTCTTGTACTCCTAGGCTCAAGCAATCCTCCTGCCTCAGCCTCCCAAAGTGCTGGGATTATTACAGGCATAAGCCACTGTACCTGGCTTCAGCAGTGAATGTTATAAAGTCACTGCCAGCCAGGCACGGTGGTTCATACCTATAATCCCACCACATTGGGAGCCCAAGATGAGGGGATTGTCTGAGTCTACGGGTTCGAGACTGGGCAACTTGGTGAGACCTCATCTCTACAATAAATCAAAAAATTAGCCAGATGTGGTGGCGTGTGCCTGTAGTTCCAGCTACTTGGAAGACAGAGGCAGAAGGATCACCTGAGCCCAGCAGGTTGAGACTGCGGTTGTTGTGAGTGTGCCACTGCACTCCAGCCTGGGCAACAGAGTGAGACTCCAACTCCAAAAAAAGAACTGGACACAGTGGCTCAGCCTGTAATCCTAGCACTTTGGGGGGCCAAGGCGAGTGGATTGCCTGAGTCCCAGGGTTCGAGACCAACCTGGGCAACTTAGTGAGACCTCGTCTCTACAATAAATCACAAAAGCTAGTTGGGTGTGGTGGTGTGCTTCTGTAGTTCCAGTTACTTGGAAGATTGAGGCGGAAGAATTGCCTAAGCCCAGCAGGTGGAGGCTGCAGTGGCCATGAACATGCCACTGTACTTCATCCTGGGCGACAAGAGTGAGACTCCAACTCAAGAAAAAAAAAAAAGAAAGAAAGAAAGAAAGAAAAAAACGTCATTGCCTCCCTGGATACTGAAAAAGCAAGCAAAAAATAGGTAACATAATTTCAGACAATGAGAAATGCTCTGAAGAAAACTAAAGTACAGGTTTAGGATGTCACTGGAATTAGGGCTGTTTTAGATTGGACACTTAGAGAGATATCACTGAGGAAATGACATTTGAGCCTAGGTCAGAATACAGTGAGAGAATAGTCCATTTGAAGATGGGGAAGAGAAATTACCAGGGTGAGGGAGTTCATGCTTAGAGAGTACCGTGCCCCTGCACTGTAATGAGCTCATTGCATCATTTTATGTTTAACAGATGAGAAACTGGGCCCTGAAAGGTTAGTCAGCAAGAGAGTAGGAGAGGCTTGAAATGCAGACAAACTGATTTCAGAGCTTTGAAGTTTATGCTCTTCTGCCTTTCTTATACACTCGAGACTTTTGAATAATTATTTTCTACTCAACATTTTTAAAATTTTCTGAGTGTTCATGGTTAAATTTTGCTTTTATAAAGTAATCATCATAGCTTTAAATTTATGTAGAATAAAAGCTAGTAGGAGAAATATAATATTCAGTGTTTAACTGTGATTTGTCTCATTTGTGTAAATACCATATTCTTGCAGATTCTTAATGCCTTCCGGACTCCTGATGGTATGCCTGTAAAGAACTTGCAGTTGAAGGAGTATAACACAGGTGAGTTTCTTGACATGTATGTGGCCTTGGGTTAGGGAGAGTCTTTGTTGGATCGCTGCATTATGTGCTACTCAATTTTTTTTAAGAAATCACAGTTAAGATTTCCAGAAGCCTCCTGTTGGTGCCTTCAAATAACAACCAGCTTTAGTCTTAGCTGTGGTTCTTTGTGGATGTTTGTCCACACGTGGGCGATGAGGATGCATGTTCCAGTTCTTCTGAGTACCTATGAGATATAAAGTGAGTGTTGTAGCAGTTGTCCCTGATATTTTAATTAAATTATATAACTTTCTTTGTATGTTCTTCATGGTGGTGGAATGTTTGTTTGAGTCTAGTAGAAGTTAATAAAGTTGCTGTATATTTGTAAAATACTACATTTCATTGTTTCGGAGTGAAATTTCCAGAGAAATTGTACAAATCAGCAGCTTTTTGAATTTTTAGTTTTGCTTTAAGAATGGAATCCTGATACAGATATTTTGTTGAAATCTGTGGATAGTTCTAGAAAAGCTTTCTCTTTGACATCTGTTCTGTGGTGTGAACTACAAATTAAACTTTTCAGAATATCCTCCTAGTAGTATTTCAGAGTTGCAAGTTCAGTCAGTTCCTTTAAATCTTACCATAGGGGCTGGGCGTGGTGGCTCATGTCTATAATCCCAGCACTCTGGGAAGCCGAGGTTAGAGGGTTGCCCAAGCTCATGGGTTCGAGACCAGCCTGGGCAACTTGGCGAGACCTCATTTCTACAATAAATCAAAAAAATTAGCCGGGTATGGTGGTGCATGCCAGTAGTTCCAGCTACTTGGAAGACTGAGGCGGAAGGATCACCTGAGCCCAGCAGGTCGAGGCTGCTGTGGCTGTGAGCATGCTGTTGCACTCCAGCCTAGGCGACGGAGTGATACTCCAATTAAAAAAAAATCCTGAGGTGAGTGGATTGCCTGTGCCCGCGGGTTCGAGACCCACCTGAGCAGCTTGGCGAGACCTCATCTCTACAATAAATAAAAAAATCAGCCGGGCATGCTAGCGCATGCCTGTAATTCCGGCTACTCGGAAGGCTGAGGCGGAAAGATCGCTGGAGCCCAGCAGGTTGAGGCTGCGGTGGCCGGGAGCGGCCACTGCACTTCAGTCTGGGCAACAGAGTGAGACTCCAACTCAAAAAAAAAAAAATAATAATCTTAGAAAAAGTAGTTAAAAGTGAAGTGCCAAGCATTCAAGGTTTTGGCCAATATTTTTAGGACTACATAATTAAAAATTGGTTTAAAAATAAAGATAATCTTTAAGTGATCTATTTTGTAGATTTTAAATGAAAGAATATAGAGCATTAGTCTTTTCACAGAACCTAGCATTGTAATAATTCAATTAGCAAATTTTTTAAATAAGAGCATGTTGTATTTTTGAAGATATAGCTTGCCTTTAAACAGTTTGCCATGAAATGAAGTTTTTACATTAACTAGATAGCTTCTTCACATTGTTTCTGCAAAGAAAAATGATCTACGAAAGTAAATTTTTGTGCTTGAAAGGATATGACATTTGTATGAAGTTCAGAAATATTTTTTCTGTTATTTGAGAACAAATTCAGAAGTATTATTTCTCATAAAACCAATTATTTCTCTGTTTTAAAAATATTGACCCCAAACTTGTAGAAACATGACTAAGAGTAGTTATGTTGTTCTTATACACCTCACTTTTGTTGGTTATAGTTCATTTATCTTTTCTTTGGGCACTAACGATAGAATTTACAGGCTAGAGATGCTTTTTAATTCACAGGATAATAGCTTCAGCTTCAATCTTGTTTCATTAACTGTGCTTTCATTAAGTATTGCTATATTTAGGAAAGAAGAGATGTCTTAATGTTTAACAAAGGTTCAAACTATCAATTTCATTTTTTTTGAGTTGGAGTCTTGCTCTGTCGCCCAGGCTGGAGTGCAGTGGCACGGTCATGGCCACCATAGTGTTGACTTGCTGGGCTCTGGTGATCCTTCTTCCTCAGCCTTTCAAGTATTTGAACTACAGGTACGCGCACTACTGCACCCAGCTAAGTTTTTTATTTATTGTAGAGGTGAGGTTTCGCCAAGTTGCCCAGGTTTGTCTCGAACCCGTGGGCTCAGGCAGTCCACTCACCTCAGCCTCCCAAAGTGCTGCAATTACAGACTGAGCCAGCGAGCCAGGCCTTTTAAATTTTTTTAAGTTGTTCTGTTGCCCAGGCCAGAGTGCAGTGGCACGCTTACGGCCACCACAGCCTCGACTTGCTGTATTCAGGCAATTCTTCTGCCTCAGCCTTCCAAGTAGCTGGAACTGCAGGCGCACACTAATACCATGCCTGCTAATTTTTTGATTTGTTGCAGCGAGTTCTCGCCAAGTTGCCAGGCTGTTCTCAAGCCCCCAGGCTCAGGCAGTCCTCTCGCTTCTACCTCCCAAAGTGCTGGGATTATATGTGTGAGCCACTGTGCCTGGCATTTTTAGTTTCTTTAGTACTCATTAACATTCTAATTATATATTCAGATTTGTCAGCCGAGTAAAAATTATATTAACATATAGGATCCCAAAAGGAAATTCTTAAGTTTGCTGGCTGTGGTAGCTATTAGATTTGTAATTGGCAGATGAAAGACATTGATGCACATGATACACATTTATGATAGTGTGTTAAAAAACATGTTTCAGTAAATGCAATCTTTTCTTGGCATTTTATTATATGATATGATAGTATATTTAACATATGTATAGTTTTTCTTTTTTTAGTGAAAAATTGGATACCTAGTTTCATGTTATCTATATTAGGTCTCTGTGTGACAAGCAGAGTGAACTTTTGAAGATATCAGTCAGATCATTTTATTTCCATGCCTAAAACCTTCTTATGGCCTTCCATGTCACTTGGAAGAAATTCCTAGCGCCTTGTTTGACTTAAAAAATCTCTGCATGAGCTGACCCTTGGCTGTTTGTCTGATCTCATTTGGTACTGCTCTCCATCTACCCTATTTTGCCATAGCTACACTGAGCTTTTCTCTTGTCCTTGACCAAGACAGCCTTATCTGTGTCAGGGTCTTTTCACTGTTCTTCCCTCTGATTCTCACTTGTCTTCTGGGTTTTTGTTCTTAGCTTCTGTTTCACCTCTTTGAGGCCTTGTTTCACCATTCGATCTAAAATCACCACTTATTCATTTTTCATGATATCCTGTTAGTTGGCATTGGATCTATCACTGATATTTTTTCTCAGTGGTTTTGTGTATATTATTCTTCTCACTAGAGAGTTAGCTCTATCTTAGCAGGAGCCTTGTCTTATTTGTCTTATTCCGTCCTGGTTCCCCAGTGCTTGACACTCAGTATGTTCCCAGTATGCATGGAATGGATCATTATCTGTGATGTATATAGAGAGTATGTAGAGATGTATGTAGAGAGTAGCTGTGATTTCCTCTCGTGTGAGGAATATTAAAGGGTAGTTTAGGTTTCACAGCAGTGTAGCTTACGCCTTATATATCTGCTGAAGAATATTTCTTGGAGCAATCAGATATTCTGGGAACTTTAACATTTACTTGTTAAAAGATCATGTGTGGTATCACTTGCCTGTAGTCCCAGCAGTTTGGGAAGCTGAGGCAGGAGGAGTGCTTGAGCCCAGGAGTTTGAGGCCAGTCTAGGCAGCATACTAAGACCATATCTTTACAAATTAAAAAAAAAGGAAAGATTATATGTGAATTTCAGTGAAAGAGGGAACTTTTAAATTAATTAATTAATTTATTGAGTTGGAGTCTTACTCTGTCACCCAGGGCTGGAGTGCAGAGGCACACTCACGGCCACTCCAGCGTCAACCTGCTGATCTCCGGTGACCCTTCTGCCTCAGCCTTCCAAGTAGTCGGAACTATAGGCGCTTGCTACAATGCTTGGCTCATTTTTTTTTTTTTTTGAGTTGGAGTCTCACTCTGTCGCCCAAACTGGAGTGCAGTGGCCACTCCCGGCCACTGCAGCCTCCATCTGCTGCACTCCTGCGATCCTTCTGCCTCAGCCTTACAAGTAGCCAGAACTACAGGCACACGTTATCACGCCCAGCTAATTTTTGATTTATTGTAGAGATGAGGTCTCACCAAGTTGCCCAGGCGGGTCTCGAACCACAGGCTCAGGCAATCCACTCACCTCAGCCTCCCAAGGTGCGGGATTACAGGCTGAGCCACCAAGCCCGGCTCATTTTTTTATTTATTGTAGAAACGAGGTTTCACCAAATTGTCCAGGCAGGTCTTGAATCCACAGGCTCAGGCAATCCACTTGCCCCGGCCTCCCAAAATGGTGGGATTACAGGCTGAGCCACTGAGCCTGGCCACTAGGGAACTTTTTAAAATGAAAAATGGCAGCCAGTATTTGAGACTGGATGATGACCTGCAGAGATCATACAGGATGAATATTGCTTATAAGAGGAGGATTGTTGCCACACATGGTGGCTCATGCCTGTAATCCCAGCACTTTGGGAGGTAGAGGTGAGAAGATTACCTGAGTCCAGGGCTTTGGGACCAGCCTAGGCAACTTGGTGAGACCTCATCTCTACAATAAATTAAAAAAATAAGCTGGGCATGGTGGTGCATGCCTGTGTTTCCAGCTACTTGGAATTCTGAGGTAGAAGAATCACCTGAGCCCAGCAGGCTGAGGCTGCAGTTATTGTAAGTGTGCCATCGCACTCCAGCTTGGGCGGCAGACTCCAGTTAAAAATAAAAAAGTAAAAGAGAAAAAGGGGGATTGTTGAAGACAGTCTGTCCTTTTAGTTGATGTAATGAAGAGCTGGTCTGTAAGAGAAAAGATGAATGCCTGTTTACTGACTCTAGTAATGTGGAAATTTAATTTTTGTCTCACTTATAGCTGTGAAAGTTTAGGGCCACAACTTTTATCTAGCACCTGCGGGATTAAATGAGTTAGTGAGTTTTTCAGGTTATAAAAAGGTAATGTACATACATCACATAGGAATTATATCCCTCAGGAGGATATGTACTCAGACATAATACTTTTGCTTTGAAATGTATGAATATTCTCACAAAGAAGACTAAATAGCTGGGTGCATTGGCTCAAACCTGTAATCCCAGCACTTTGGGAGGCCAATGTGAGCGGATTGCCTGAGTCCAGGGATTTGAGACTAGCCTGTCCAACCTGGTGAGACCTCATCTCTACAATAAATCAAAAAATTAGCTGGGCGTGGTGGCGTGTGCCTGTAGTTCCAGCTACTTGGAAGGCTGAGATGGAAAGATTGCCTGAGCCCAGCAGGTTGAGGCTGTGGTGGCTATGAGTGTGCCACTGCATTTCCAGCCTGGGTGACAGAGTGAGACTCCAACTCAAAAAAAAAAAAAAGAAGACTAAGGCAGGGCACAGCGGCCTATAATCCTACCACTTTGGGAGGCCGAGGTGAGAGGGCTGCCTGAGTCCACGGGTTCAAGACCAGCCTGGGCAACTTGGCAGGACCTCATCTCTACAGTAAATTAAAAAAAAAACAACTAGTCGGATGTGATGGCATATGCCTGTAGTTCCAGCTACTTGGAAAGCTGAGGTGGAAGGATCACCTGAGCCCAGCAGGTCAAGGCTGCAGTGGCCAGGAATGTGCCACTGCCCTCTAGCCAGGGTGACAGAGTGAGACTCCAACTCAAAAGAAGACTAAATAAAGAGCCTAGGCCAAAACTGTTTGTGCCCCCCAAGGCTATTGACATTAAAAAATTTTTTTTCTTTTAAAAACAATAAAGACTATACAGATTTTGTATAGTGTAAACTAGGATTTGCCTCAAAATGACTTTATTGAAATTTATCAAAAAACATGATAGTTAAGGGATTTTTGGATTTTAGAATTCTAGATAAGACTGTAGATTTACATATTTTTTTTATCTTTGAGTTTTTCATTTGCATACATATTATAACCCCATTAATTGTAAGTTACCTTGAGTAATATGGTTGAATTTCTAGAAAAAGTATCCAGGAGTAAAATGTCTTGATGACTAAACAAACTGGAAAATACATACAGTGGAATACTTACTACTCAGCAATAAAAATGAAGAAACTTATCTTGTACATAACAACATCAGTGCATCTCAGTGGCATTATGCTAAGTGAAGGAAACCAGACCCAAACGGATATATACACTGCCTTAAGGAATGAAATACTGATACATGTCATAACTTTGGGTGAACCTTAAAAACATTATGGGCCGGACTCGGTGGCTCAGCCTGTAATCCCACGCCTTTGGGAGGCTGAGATGAGTGGATTGCCTGAGCCTGCGGGTTCGAGACCCGCCTGGGCAACTTGGTGAGACCTCATCTCTACAATAAATTTTTAAAAATTAGCCGGGCATGGTAGCACGCGCCTGTAGTTCCAGCTACTTGGAAGGCTGAGGCGGAAGGATCGCTGGAGCCCAGCGGGTCGAGGCTGCGGTGGCCGGGAGCGGCCACTGCATTCCAATCTGGGTGACAGAGTGAGACTCCAACTCAAAAAAACAAAACAAAACAAAAAAACATTATGAAAGAAGCCAGACACAAAAGGCCAAATATCATATGATTCTATTTATATGAAATACGAGAATAGGTATATCCATAGAGAAAGAAAGCAGATTGATGGTTGCCAGGAGCTAGGGGAATGGAGAGTGACTGCTTAATGGGTATGGGATTTCCTTTTGGGGTGATAAAAATGTTCTGGAAGTATGTAGTGATGATGGTCGTGCAACATTGTGAATGTACTTGATGCTATTGAATTGTATATTTTAAAATGGTGTGTTTTATGTTACGTGTGTTTGATTACAGTTTTTTTTTTTTTTTTTGAGTTGGAGTCTTACTCTATTGCCTAGGCTAGAGTACAGTGGCACGCTCATAGCCACCACAGTCTTGACCTGCTGGGCTCAGCCAGTCCTGAGCCTTTCAAGTACCTGAACCTACAGGCATGCACCACCACACATGGCTAACTTTTTGATTTATTGTAGAAATGAGATCTCGCCAAATTGCCCAGGGTAGTCTCAGACCCTTGGTTTAGGCAATCCTCTCACCCCAAAGTGCTGGGATTATAGGGGTGAGCCACCACGCCCAACCCAGATTACAGTTTTTTTTTTTGAGTTGGTGTCTTACTCTGTCGCCCAGACTGGAGTGCAGTGGCACACTCCCAGCCACCGCAACCTCGACCTGTTGGGCTCCGGTGATCCTTCCGCCTCAGCCTTCTAAGTAGCTGGAACTACAGGTGTGCGCTACCATGCCTGGCTAATTTTTTGATTTATTGTAGAGATGAGGTCTCACCAAGTTGCCCAGGCGGGTCCCGAACCCGCGGGCTCAGGCAATTCACTCACCTCAGCTTCCCAAAGCGTGGGATTACAGGCTGAGCCACTGAGCCTGGCTACAGTTTTTTTAAAAAGGCTGTATACTATATGATTTCACTTAACGATTGATTGCTTAAAGGCATTTTCATGAGCAAAGAGAATATTCAGAGTTCTTGTATCTATTAGAACATTCCCAAAGTTGCAGAAAATAACGTATTTTATGATAGCAGCTTCGGATGAGTATCTTGAGATATTACCCTATTTCTAATTGCTTTGTTTGCCTTTTTGAGGAACAGAAAGAAAATGTTTAAATTCATAAAGCCTTTTGGCTTCCAATGGAAGACAATTTCTTCTCTCTTGGAGGTCTCTAACATTTTTCCACCATATAAGAGTAATCAGGACTGGGCACGGTGGCTCACACCTGAAATCTCAGCACTTTGGGAGGCCAAGGCAGGAGGATTGCTTGAGCACAGGAGGTCGAGTGAGCTGTGATTGTGCCTCTGCACTCCACCCTGGCCAAACTAAAAAAAACCAAAACTAGAGTGTAACCTTGACCTCCTGTATTCCTTCTGCTTCCGCCTAATATTTTAATTAATTAATTTATTTATTTTTTTTGAGTTGGAGTCTCACTCCGTTGCCCAGGCAGGAGTGTAGTGGCACGCTCCCGGCCACCGCAGCCTCAACCTGCTGGGCTCTGGCGATCCTTCTGCCTCAGCCTTCCAAGTAGCCAGAACTACAGGCGTGCACTACCATACCCAGCTAATATTTGATTTATTGTAGAGATGAGGTCTCACCAAATTGCCCAGGCTGGTCTCGAACCCGTGGGCTCAGGCAATCCACTTACTTCGGCCTCCCAGAGTGCTGGGATTATAGGCTGAGTCACTGAGCCTCGCCAATTTTTTTATTTTTTATAGAGACGAAGTCTGACTATCTTGCCTAGGCTTGTTTCAAACTCCTGTGCTCTAGCAGTCCTCTTGCCTCAGCCTCCCAAAGTGCTAGGGTTACAGGTGTGAGCCACTGTACCCACTACCATTATAATTTTAGGAACCATTGTTATATATGCATGCATTTCGTCATTGACCATGATGTAGTTAAGTGGCACGTGACTGTAATTAAAACTCTATTGCTTATTAGGAAATTTAAAATTTTAGCATCGGGATTAATATGAAGCACAAGAAAGTGCTCATCTTGTTTATCAGACAATGAATATATTTGACAAATATATATACATATCTGATGAAATGGTCCCTTTTTGGGGAGTAAAAATATTTTAAAATTCTGATACTACCTGGAGTTAGCGTCAGACTTCACAAGTTTAAGGGCTTGGTCTCACAAAACTGCCCTCACTTCAGATGTTGTTGCTAGCTAGCATCAAGTGTTGGTTCCCAAGGTTACCTACATTTCTGTCTGACTTAGTTACAAAGTTGGGGCGTTACCATTTCCGGTTTGATTACTTGCTAGAGTGGCTCAGAAAACTCAGGGAAACACTTGAAACTTTACATTTGCTACTTTATTATAAAGGATACAAGCTAGCCAGATGAGGAAGTACATACTGGGAAGTCTAGAAGGGTCCTGAGTGTTCAGTGTAGGAGTCTGTATACTATGGTGTAGGGGTGTGCTACCCTTCTGGCACATGGATGTGTTCACCAACATGTAAGCTTTTTGAGCCCTGTTGTGTAGAGGTTTTTAGGAGGTCTCATTATGCACAATTGATTACATCATTGATCGTGAGTGACTGGCTCGAGCCCGTCTCCCCTCGCTGGAAGTTGAGGGATGGTCCTGAAAGTTCTGAGCATCTGATCAAGGGTTAGTTTTTCTGGTGATCAGTCCTCATCCTGAAGTAGGGGCCTGCCAAAAGTCGTCTTAGTAGAACAAAAGACATTGGTTATCTATTACAGAGTATAAGTGATCCAGTGGGGTTACTGTATAACCCAGTTCTGCAGTGAACCTTGCATACCTTGTGTATCTTGGCTCATGGCCTGGTTATGTTTTGCATCACACATAATGCCAATTGTATTGTCCTTCTCTGGATGCTAGTTCAGTTCTGAAATAGGTAAATGACTGAGCCAGTGTGATTTGCTCTCTTCCTGACCAACTTCTAAGCTCAGAAACTACTACCTTTGTGAATTTATCCCAAAGTCTTTTCTTTTATTTTATTTTTTGAGTTGGAGTCTCACTCTGCCGCCCAGGCTGGAGTGCAGTGCCACACTCATGGCCACCGCAGCCTCAACCTGCTGCCTCAGCCTTCCAAGTAGCCGGAACTACAGGCGTGCACTACCACACCTGGCTAATTTTTGATTTATTGTAGAGACAAGATCTTGCCAAGTTGCCCATGCGGTCTCGAATCCGCAGTCTCAGTCAGTCCACTCACCTCAGCCTCCCAAAGTGCTGGAATTACAGGCTGAGCCGCCAAGCCCAGCCCCAAAGTCTTTTAGAACAGTGTTGAGTTGCCCTTTATTTGCACTAGGGCTAAGGCAGTGGGAAAAATGTTCGTAGGCCATATATTTCTTCCTAATCAAAATGAAAATAGCTTTGTGATGTATGGAGGAAACAGTTATCTTCTGGGTATACACTAGAAATCAGTGAGGAAATTCACTGTGTCTTTCAACTGCTAAATGTTAATATGAGACATATTTGAGAAACAGTAATGCAAAGGCGGTTGTCTGTTCTTTGGTCCCTGATAGTGCTTTGTAATAGAAGCACAAAAGTGCTGAAATGCATTATTTTATTGCACCCCTGAAACCACCCTGTAGGCGTTACCATCTTTGCTACTTTGTATATGGGATAATGAAGGCCTGGAGAGAGGTGGTTTAGCTGAGATCAGTGGTGAGTTGGTTGTAGCTTCTGCATATATACAAAACTATAGAAGTGACTTTCCTTATATGTTATTCCAGTGACAGTGCTCATTATAATTGATATGGCATTGACTGAGGGCTGTTGCATGCCAGGTATTTTGCCAGGATTGGGGATATAGAAATAAGAAGAGGCCAGGCTCGGTGGCTCTGCATATAATCCCAGCACTTTGGGATGTCAAGGCGATTGGATTGCCTGAGTCCGTGGGTTCGAGACCCTCCTGGGCAACTTGGCGAGACCTTGTCTCTACAATAAATAAAAAATTAGCCAGGTGTGATAGTGTGCCTGTAATTCCGGCAACTTGGAAGGCTGAAGTGGAAGGATCACTGGCGCCCAGCAGATCGACGCTGGGGTGACCATGTGAGTGCCACAGCGCTCCAGCCTGGATGATGGAGTGAGACTCTGACTCAAAAAAAAAAAAAAAAAAGAAAGAAAGAAAAAGAAATTCCAGTCCCTAATCTGGGACTTTTGTTGTTTTGGTGTTACCCCTCAGCATGGGCATTTTGCTGCAGCATTGATTTTCTTCTTCTCCTGGGTGATCCTTCTCATGCCTGCATCATCTTTTCGGCCAAGCTGAAGTTTCCTTATCAGGGGAAAAGCAGATTTGCAGAAGTTCTTGTTTTATTCCTTTTGGTTACTCTGCAATGTTTTTAGCGAACAAAAGCTGGAACACTGACTCTATAAAGAATAATTATTCCCCTGTTTGACTTATGTAGCATCTTGAGGTAATCTATACCTATTTGTACTTGTCATTACTCTTCCATTAGTTTAAACTCTCTTAGGGCACAGATGCTGTCCTCTGCTGTGCTCATATAACATCATTACTGCCAGTAGAATGGAAATAGAGTAAGGTTGAATGTTTTCTAACAAGATTGATAATGACTCGGAGAACCATTATCAGGATGGAATGACCCTAGGGTTATTTTTAGACTTTAAAAATTAAAAAAAACAAGCCCACAAAATTTTAAAATTTAAATAATAAGTTGGCGCAAATGGAAAATTAATTAAAATAGATTCACAACACTTTTCAGAAATTTAGCAAGTAATTGTACGTGTATATCTTCCTTGATTAATTCTGTTGTATTATAAACCAGCAACCCTTATATGCATGGTTGAGAGGGAGGGAATTGAACGTGTTTATAAGATGTCAAAGTGAAGGATTTCATGTGGATGAATTCCTTTCTTCCCATATGGTAGTTTGACACATAAATCAGATATTTTTCTAATTTTCATAATGACAGCTACATATTCATTTGAAGTTTTAACAGAGCAAAGTACCTGTTGGAAATCTTGCACATAGACCTCCTTTGTTGTGTTATTCGCATTGACAGAAATTCAGATACCTGGATCAGTGCTGTTTTGTTTTTGTTTAAATCTCTAACTTGATAAATAGTCTGAATAATCTTCTAAAAGTCTATATTTCCAATGAAATGGAATTAGGAAAATGAGACCTGTAGAGCTAAAACAATTTTTCATCTGTTAAGATTTTTTATGATGCTTTTTATATTCATATGCTTTTTTCCCCACAGAAATAATGCTTCTTGTTTAGAGGAAAAAAAAGCAGTATTCATTTTTTCCTCTCCGAGATATCAGTAAAATAGACCTCATCTTTCTTCTGCCTATGTCCTTTATTTTTTTTAGTTATTATTTATTATAGAGGTGTGGGGTACAGTTCAGGGTTAGGTATATAAACATTGATCTTGCAGGTATCCTGCTTATGTCCTTTAAAGTCCTGATTCCCCCTTTATATTTTATAATTGGTATATAGTCTGCTTTTTGTTTTTTTTTAAGTTGGAGTCTCGCTCTGTTGCCCAGGCTAGAGTGCAGTGGCACGCTCGTGGGCACTGCAGCCTTGACCTGTTGGGCTCAAGTGATCCCTCTGCCTCAGCCTTCCAAATAGCTGGAACTACAGGCATGTGCCACCCTGCCCTGCTAATTTTTCTTTTTTTTTTTTTTTTTTTGAGTTGGAGTCTCACTCCGTCGCCCAGGCTGGAGTATAGTGACATGCTCACAGCCACCCCAGTGTTGACTCACTGGGCTCCAGTGATCCTTCCTTTCACCTCAGCCTTCCAAATAGCGGGAACTACAGGTGTACGCTACCATACCCGACTAATTTTGTATATATTGCAGAGATGTGGTCTCACCAAGTTGCCTGGGCTGGTCTCAAACCCGTGGACTCAGGCAGTTCATTCACCTTGGCCTTCCAAAGTGCTGGGATTACAGGCTGAGCCACTGAACCTGCCCTAATTTTTTGATTTATTGTAGAGATGAGGCCTTACCAAGTTGCCCAGGCTGGTCTCGAACCCATGGGCTCAGGCATCCTCTCACCTTGTCCTCCCAAAGTGCTGGGATTATAGGTGGGAGCCACCATGCCTGGCCTATTCTGCTTTTTCAAAGTTGAGTCAATACTCTCTTGATAGGAAATCTAACTGAACTTGTTTATGTTGAGTTTTTCTAAATCAGTTTGTAGGTAGGGTTGTCCATTTCATTTGCTTAAGCAAATAATTTCTTATAATTGTTGTGAAAATTGGGCCTGTTACAGACTAATAATTGACTTGAATGATCTGGGGTTATGTTTGTCAAGCATCACTGAATCAGCTTTTCTAGGGACAGAGACTGAACTTTTGGTTCTGGGATTGGATATTATTTATCAAAGCTTTGTTTTCCCTTAACCACCTGGTTAGGTAACTACATAGTTAATTAATTTGGAGAAGATTTGAAATTTTAATGCTAATCTTTATAGATTTTCCTTCCCTTGCCCTGTTCTCATCCTTCTCATTTGCCTAAATAAGTATAAGGAACATTCACGTTTTTATGAAATATGTAAAATTAGGATAGAAGATAAGTCAAAGATAACTCACCGGGACCCTTCTTGCTGCTGAGAGTTTTTTCTGTCACTTAATAAACTCCGATTTGCTCAAAAGAACATAGAGTCAGATATGTTTTTTATTTTTTTTTATTTTTTTTGAGTTGGAGTCTCACTGTCGCCCAGACTGGAGTGTAGTGGCCGCTTCCGGCCACCGCAGCCTCGACCTGCTGGGCTCCGGCGATCCTTCCGCCTCAGCCTTCCAAGCAGCTGGAACTACAGGCGCGCGCTACCACGCCCGGCTAATTTTTGATTTATTGTAGAGATGAGGTCTTGCCAAGTTGCCCAGGTGGGTCTTGAACCCGCGGGCTCAGGCAATCCACTCATCTCAGCCTCCCAAAGGCGCGGGATTACAGGCTGAGCCACCGAGCCTGGCTCAGATATGTTTTTTAATAGCCATATAAATAAGCACAAAACCCCATCAGTCCACTGGACTTCTCCCAGCAAATGTTGATGGAAGAAAAAGGTAATAAAATACTTTTTGTTATTATCTTTGGTAAAACTGGATTGTTAACACTGAGCTTACCATCTTGATAATTCCAAATAATTCCTAGCAATTCTAAATTCAAGGTTGGTTGGTTGGTTTCGAATGTTTAGGTCTCTGGGTGGAATATCTTCTATGTTTTTTCTGTAAAAGGAATTTTTTGGTGAATTATAAAATTACATTTGGGAAATAAAGAAAAAACTGATTATTGTGCTAAAGCAATACAACCACTGTAATTGTTTTGGTATATAGTTGTGT
Source organism: Carlito syrichta (assembly GCF_000164805.1). Lineage (NCBI taxonomy): Eukaryota > Metazoa > Chordata > Mammalia > Primates > Tarsiidae > Carlito > Carlito syrichta. Next base: position 611,325 of record NW_007250724.1, read on the forward strand.
TGCATCACATGCATTTTCAGATTTTTGTATGTTCACCTGTGCTTGTTCGAACTCTATACCCCCTTCCCCCATCTCACTCTGTTTTCCCTCTCATGGAGTGAGTATGGGAGGTCAGGATGAGACTTGGCTGTGGCTTCAGATGGTCTCCTTTTCCAAGTTTCTCCGAGTGAGCATTCACTGTGCTGGCTGTGATTCTGTTATTTAAAGCAATATATTTTTCATACCTTATGGTCCTTAAATGCAAGCCAACCTCTTCATCTGGTGTCAACCAAAGAAAAAGTGATCTGTTACAACGCTGGAGGAAAAACTGGCAGTGTTGGACTTACCTATATTGAAATATGGTATGTTGTTCTTTACCTTGGGGTCTTCAAATATGATTTTGACAGTGCATGGTTTTTATCTCACATACTGACTCTTGTCTCTAACCTCTGAGTTAGATGTGATTTCACTGAATTTAATTCTAGTCTTTTTTTCCATACACATTTTGCATAATTATCCACAAGGATGTATTCATTTTTAAAGCTCTTGAAATATACTATATCAAGTATCTTTCCATTTTGCTATATAACTTTTATAGCTATCATTTACAAGACTTTTTAGTTTTTGTCTTTTCAGATGAATTTTGGGAGCCAGTATAGTCAGTCCTTGAGAGTAAATGTTTTCCAATTTGCATGCAATGGTTCTGCCATAGGTATTTTAAAATAGGATAACTATTATGCTGCTAATTTCAGTATTTCTTAACTAGGGCTTAGATGTGCTCAGACACGTGGGTCCTTTTCTGTAACTGGGCTATGTAGAGTTTGGAATTCAGATTATTTAAATTAGTCTGTGATCTTATTAAAGGGTGAGAGTTTATACAGTGTAGTGGTTTAAAATATTGACTTGAATCTGGTTAAAAATATTGGTTTGGATCTGCACTGCCTGTGTTTAAAGCTCAGTATTGGTACTTACATTGTTACTTTGAACAAATTACTTATCCTTTCTTTGCCTGCTTCCTCATGAGGAAAATCAGGTTAATAATAATTACCTTATAAGGTAGTCTTGTGAGCATTAAATCTGTATACGTAAAATATTTAGAGTCTTGCACCAATAAGTTCTATGTAGATATTACTTATTTTCAGTATCTGTTTTGGTAATTGCTGAAAATTCTTCTGGTATAATCATGAATCTTGAGCACACAGATTGCCTAGATTAAGATTGGGTACTTTTCTTTTTTTTCTTTTTTTTTTTGAGTCAGAGTCTCACTCTGCCACCCAGGCTGGAGTACAGTGACATGCTCACTGCCACCACAGCCTCGACCTACTGGGCTCAGGTCATCCTTCCACCTCAACCTTCCAAGTAGCTGGAGCTACAAGCATGCGCCACCACGCCCAGCTAGTTTTTTGATTTATTATAGAAACGAGATCTTGCCAAGTTGTCCAGGCTTGGTTTTGAACCCCTGAGCTCAGGCAATCCTCTCCTCCGCCTCCCAAAGTGCTGAGAGTACAGGTGTGAGCCACCATGCCCAGCAGTTTTCTTCTTTTTTAAAGTTTTAGGCAGTATAGTTAAACCTGAAATTTCTGTTCTTGTTTGATAACTAGAATTTCAGGCAGAAGAAATTGAATGTTGGGTTTGTGAATATAATATTAAATCTGAAGTACATTGTCAACATACAGTATTGCAGACTTGATGTCTAGAGATGCTATATTAGATGCTCATAGTGCCTTCTATTGACTATATCTTCTCCTTCACAGTGATGTTAGTATCAGTGTCTATTTGTCATTTAGCAAAGTATGGATATTGTCATGAATCTTCTCTCTGTCCATAGACTGTGTGTTTCTGTGGGTCATAGTAGTCACTTCTTTAAGCAAAGAAAGGAACTTAGGACTTTGCCAATTTGGTGTTAATTTCCCATATTTTTCTTTTTTTGGCAGCTATGGATAGGATTGCTTTCCACATACCTGGGCACTCCTCTGATATGTTCTGTAGAGATAAACAACACACTTGAGAGTACATCTGCTTGTTTAGTAACTAACCCTTTCTGATTGTGGACATGCATTTAAGAGTTCTGCAGTAGATATTTAGTGCTAACAGCAGGTATCTTAGTTCCTTCTGCTACTCTGTAATGTTTCCCAAGAATATTCAGAGTCCTTTGCACAGTGGTCCCAACCTTTCTGGCATCAGGTACTGATTTTGTGGAAGACAATTTTTCCACGGGGGGTGCAGGGGAGTCATCAGGCATTAGATTCTCATAAGGAGTGCACAACCTAGATCTCTTGCATGCGTAGTTCACAGTAGAATTTGTGCTCCTATAAGAACCAAATGCTGCCACTCATCTGACAACAAGTAGAGCTCCACTTGCACACTGCTCACCTTCTGCTGTGCAGCCTAGTTTCTAACAGGTGTTAGTCCACAACCCAGGAGTTGAGGACCCCTGCTTTACAAAATGCAGAATGTTTTACGTATCAGGTGTTAACTAAATTTAATAAAGAAAATTCACTGGGGTCAGATGCAGTGGCTCACATCTGTAATCCCAGCACTTTGGGAGGCTGAGGCAAGAGGATTGCCTGAGTTCAGGGGTTCAAGTCCAGCCTGGGCAACTTGGCAAGACCTTCCCTCTACAATAAAATCAAAAAATTAGCTGGGCATGGTGGCGTGTGCCTGTGGTTCCAGGTACCTGGAAGACTGAGGCAGAAGGATCACCTGAGCCCAGCAGTTTGAGGCTGTGGTGGCCTTGAGCATGTCACTGCACTCCAGCCTGGGTGACAGAGTAAAGACTCTGATTCAAAAAAAAGAAAAAGAAAAAAATTCACTTGAAAGGGATTAAGTAACCAAACAATTTCTACTGTTAATAGGATACGCATGCTGTTTCTCTAAAGTACATTTGTTTCTTCAAAAACTTATTAAATAGCAGAGGAGACTGATTTCTGTGGTAAATTTGTAAACAGAATTTGCAAGGGTTAATTTTAATCCATGTTGGTTAAAACTGAAATTAGGATAGAAAGTCTGTTTCTCAGCCTAGGGTGGTCCTGAGGTTTCTAGTGGCTTTTGTTTCTTCTTCATGGTCATTTGCTAAAGCTCAAAGTATTAACGTATACCACTGTTACATTTCATAGTAAATTTGGAGTACTTAATACGTCCAGAATAAAAACTTATTGTTAATAAAACATTTTAAGCTATTAATTTCATGTCACAAGGAATCCAAAATATTTTACCGCATATAAAGTTATACTTTATATTGCTGTAGTTTTTTTGGCATTTGATACCTTGATCTAATGATCTCAGTTTTCTATTATATATACTTTGTACTCAGAATTGTCATAGGTTTTGTGTTGTTTTTCTTTCCCTGAGTTTTATTTCTCATCTGAACAAATCACATCTTTTTCTTGCTGTTCCATGTGCACAGTGTCACTCCTAGAGATGAGCTTCTTTATCCTGTGAGGTAGTGGAGGAAGCATGGAAACCACTTTGAGAGCATTGCATTAAGTGTATTTTGTATCAGGGAAATTGTAGGTTCAGTTAATACTGGAGTTCAGCAGCCTGTAAATCCCATGACTTCACAGTCTCATGGGTCATTAGAGCCTCAGGCCTCTGCTGCAAATGATACTCAGGAGTAAGGTGAAGGGTATTTAAGAACCCTAATGGTATGTACAGTTCTTAAACATGTATTGATTGCTAACAACTGCTGTCTTTCTCTCAGACTCCCCCATCACCGGTCTTTTTGCATAAGCACAGTTTTGGACGCAACTGCTTGTACTTATTTATACTTTTACACCTTCTTCCTTTCATAACGATTTTAGCTGGTTTATGACTTGAGTTGAAACAAGGAAAAAAAGAGGAGACCTGAAATGGTCTGTCCCCTGCCAACCAGAAGCCTCCTATGGTATCCACACAGAATAGTTGCCTCAGTCTGTCAGCACTTCTGTCTTTGAAGGTGGTTTCTGCTTGAAAAGTGGTGACTATTAGCATAGCCTTGGGATAATTGTTTTCCTTCTCTTGGGATTCATTTTTTTTTTTTCCTCCCCAGATACTTTCTTGCTCTTGTTGACTTTGTTTTTCCAGAAGATTCAGCCTGTGATTAAAATGTTTCGGGTTCCCACATGAACTTTCTATGGGATTACCCAATTCTGGGGCACCCTCGCCAGATCACCAGTGCTAAAGAGGGCAAAGGATCTTCTTGGTTAATAGTAAAGGCCATTTTTGAATGACTCTCAAAGTCCAGAAACATCCAGACTTTCCTTCAGTACTTTTTTCTATTTTGGGTAGCAACTTTGCCTAGTGTATGGGAGGGAGTGGTTACTTGGGTGGGCTTGTGTTTAAGGGGTTCAGAAACAGGGGATTTAAGTGTGTCTTTTGTGTTTGCAAGGCACTAACACCACTCCCGTCTGTATTTAAATGCTGTCCCCAGGTTACGACTATGGCTATGTCTGCGTGGAGTTTTCACTCTTGGAAGATGCCATCGGATGCATGGAGGCCAACCAGGTTGCTTTATACTTCGGTCAAATGATGCTGGAAGGATATATTTTTTAATGTATGGGGAGGGAGGGTTTCAAATGATTTCATTTTGGAAAGGTACAAGAAATCTATCTTTGGAGCATACCGCATTGCAACCAATGAGCGGTTGTAAGGAAAAGTTTTTTAAAAGAGTTAATGGGCACAGAGTCTATTGTTAAAACTAGAACCTGGTTGCATTTGGACTAGATTACAAAGACAATAGATGGGGAAAAAAGGGCAGATCTAGAGTGCTTCCTTTTGAGCTGTGACTGAGATGAGGATCCTGATGCAAAGAATGATTCTTGATTGTCTCTGACCTCAAGGATCTGCCTAGCACAGGAATTCTAATTCAATAGTTACATCCAGACATAGGGCGAAGACCACTAATGGTGATACCTGTGGCACTCAGGTCCTGCCTGCATGGGCTACTTTCAAAAGAGAGCCATCAGGAAAGAGAGAGGAGTGGAATGTTCATGTCTGTTGGCATTCATCATTGTTCTTTGCCAATTGGAGTTGCATACTCAAGTCCTTGGCTGCATATAGTCAAAGCTGATGAATCTGAATCTATACTCATCTTATGTTTGAGCCATCTGGAGTTATTCAACTTGCCACCTAGAATTATCATCTGTGTTTTAATTGAACCTTGCCTGGTAGTTTTGGGAGGAATACTAAATGCATAAAATCCTTGTTATGGGGTTTCCTTGGGGAAAGAGTTTTCTTTGGGTTGTCTCAGTTCTTTCATCTGTCAAATAGGAAAAAGAAGCATATATATCAAATATAGTTTGATTTTTTTTTTATGTACCCACTATCTATACTTAACAGTGTGATTGCAGTGAGCTCAGAATCTGAAAAATAGGCTCTGCAAGAGAAGAGTAGTTATTACATGAAAACTCTTTATCTTTTGTAGCCTAATGTCCTTTCACCAGTAGAACATAATGTTCCACTTAGCATGACTCCTTATACTTATTTTTCCCTTCTTTGGCCAAGTTCTCCCCTTACGGGTATGGAGATGACATGCTCTAGCACCATCAGATCCTCAGAGAATGACTGGATTAGGACCGTTTCCTCTTGACTTAACAGGAATCTCATTAACTGTTCAGTGTCCATCAGTCATTTAACAAATACAGTTTCATTCTCTCAAATTCCAGATTTTTGTCTGGTTTCATTTTCAGTATTCACTGGAGTTAGTCCTTATTAAAACATCTTCCATTATTTTTTATTTTTTTATTTTTGTTTTTTATTTTTTATAAGTTGGAGTCTCACTCCATCATCCAGGCTGGAGTGCAGTGGCATGCTCACCGCCAGCCCAGTGTCGACCTGCTGGGCTCTGGCGATCCCTCTGCCTCCGTCTTCCAAGTAGCCAGAACTACAGGTGCACGCTACCATGCCCAGCTAATTTTTTATTTTATCGTAGAGACAAGGTCTTGCCAAGTTGCCTAGACTGGTCTGAAACCTGCGGGCTCAGGCAGTCCACTCGCCTCGGCCTCCCAAAGTGCTGGGATTACAAGCTGAGCCACTAAGCCTGGCCTATTTTTTTTTTTTTTCAGTCAACCCCATTTTCTAGATTTTTATTCTTCCCTTAGCCTTAGTCTATAGGATAGACTGCCATACAGCAGAATCTTCTTTTGCTGAACTGCGTATACTTCCTGATCAAATCAGCATCCTTTTAATAACCTTTACCTACAATTCAGGGTGTGTGCAAATTATTTTGATGCAAAAAATTTTGAGACTCAGATCTCTAGGGAAATGTTTCATACTTAGGTAGTACAACATAAACAGGAGGGGAGTGCAGGTTCTGGAGTCTGATGTCACTTCCTAACTGGGTTAACACTGACAAATTTCTTAACTTCTTTCCGCCTCAATTTCCTCTGCTCTCAGTATCTCATGGAGCCCTCGTGTGGATTAAATGGATTTATTCATTCATTCATGAGTATCTTCTATGTGCCAGGCACCTTTCTGGATGCTGGGGATGCTGCAGTGAACAAGATAGACTATATAGCTTCATTTTGATGGGAGAAGACACACCATAAGCACATATACGAATTAAAAATTATACAATATCTGATATGACTGAATGCTGTGAAGAAATGAAGGAGGGTATGGAGAGAATTCATGATGGGGCAATTGTAGATGGGGTGGTCAGAGAAACTTCTGGAAGAGTGACATTACATTTGAGTTGTGACTCTTCATAAATAAGGACACTTAGGGTCGTACCTGGCACTTAGTAAGCATTTGACATTAGATAATCTTGTTCTCCTTTCTCTCTTCCTCCTCCTCCACATGTCAAGTAATTTCAAAATATAATTCTAAGAAAAGAAATGTATTTATTTATCTATTGGGTCAGAGTTTCACTCTGTCTCCCAAGCTGGATTGCAATTGCATGCTCACAGCTACCTAGCCTTGACCTCCTGGGTTCAGATGATTCTTTTGCCTCAGCCTTCCAAGTTGCTGGTCTACAGGTTTATGTCACCACACCCAGTTGACTTTTTGGTTTCTTTTTCTTTTTCTTTTTTTTTTTTTGAGTTGGAATCTCACTATGTCACCCAGACTGGAGTGCAGTGGCCGCTCCCGGCCACTGCAGCCTCGACCTGCTGGGCTCCAGTGATCCTTCCGCCTCAGCCTTCCAAGTAGCTGGAACTACAGGCGTGTGCTACCACACCCGGCTAATTTTTTTATAATTTATTGTAGAGATGAGGTCTTGCCAAGTTGCCCAGGTCTCGAACCCGCAGGCTCAGGCAATCCACTCACCTCAGCCTCCCAGAGCGCAGGATTACAGCCCAGCTACTTTTTGGTTTCTTGTAGAGAAAGTCGTGAGCCACGACACCTGGTGAAAATAAATTTATTTTTATGCCTGGAATTTATTAAAACTCATTCTTTAAGGAAATGGATATAAATTAAGCTTCTTATAACACAGTAGTTAAGAATCTAGTGAAAGATGTAAGAATATGAGGGAAGAGTGAATATTCACTTCTTAGAATGAATAAAGTATTTATCCTTTCCTCCAAGTTTTACTTACAAACCAAATTGGTATGACTGGGAGTGGTGGCTTATTTGGGAGGTGGAGGTGAGAGGATTGCCTGAGCTCAGGGCTTTGAGACCAGTCTGAGCAACTTGGTGAGACCTTGTCTCTATAATAAATAAAAAAATTAGCCAGGTGTAGTGACTCATACCTGTGGTTCCAGCTACTTGGAAGGCTGAGGTGGAAGGATTGCCTGAGCCCAGCAGCCCAAGGCTGTGGTGGCCGTGAGCAGCGTGTCACTGCACTCCAACCTGGGTGACAGAGTGAAAATCCAACTAAAAAAAAAAATTGGTATAGATTCCTAATCACCAGAATTTGCTGGACACCTCATAGTAGAGCCCGAATGTGCGTGTGTGCCTCTGAGAAGATTTCTATGAAATGATTTGGATTTAGTTTTTTGTAACTGTTTGCTATCCCTTACTCTTGATATGAAATGCCTTTTATTTATCATTGACTGATACTCGAAGATCTAGAGAATGGGACTAAAGCAGCCTTCTGCCAGCTTGCTTTGTCAGATATATGGGTTGTGTGTGCCTTTAGTGAAGTTACTCAAATTGATAATCAAAGTCCCTCTAGCTCTTTCCCAGTGCCTGTGTGAATGCATCAAACACTAGGATGCTCTGCAGCAGTACTGAGCTTTGTGGACAGGATCTGCATCAGGGTGTCACTTAGCCAGTAGCTATCTGTCTGGATAAGTAACTTCCAACAGATAGGAAGGTATGAGTCTGTTAGTCTATACCATCACCATCTCTGTCTAGGAGAAGAGGGCAGCCAGCGAGCACTGTCAGGCAGAGCCTTTCATTCAACCCCTTTGGGAAATGTATTTCTAGCAGTGTCATATGCCCTTGACTGTCTTTATTTTCCAAGTCTCTGGAAGTTGAAGGTGAATATCATCTCCTTTTGCTGTGTGCACCATTGCACTGGAACTTGATGAGGGGAGTAAGAAGCATTGTATTAAAGTGTCAATTCCTTTCAGTGGTTGCCTACTTGTGAGTGCTAGTTTGCTCAAACTGTTGGCATTTGGTCTGCAGGAATTAGTATTTATTTTCTCAGATTTGTTGGTGTGATGCTTGAGGCCTGTTCCTATTTGGCCAAGTATTCTGTAAAATGCCCTTATAAAATATAGCTCTGGCTAGGTGTTGTGACTTATGCCTATAATCCCAGCTCTTTGGGAGGCAGAGGCGAGAAGATTACCTGAGCCTAGGGGTTCAAGACCAACTTGGACGACTTGGCGAGATCTTGTCTCTACAATGCGTCAAGAAAATTAGCTGGGTGTGGTGGCACACTCCTGTGATTCTAGCTACTTGGAAGGCTGAGGCAGAAGGATAACCTGAGTGACAGTGAGACTCTGACTCAAAAAATATATAACTTCTGTGTTTTTGTGTCCTCACATGTCTATAGGGATTAAATGAGTTAAGCATGTAAGATGCTTAGAACTGAGCCTGGCACACAGAGAATGTTGAGTGCATTTTGCTGTTACCACAACAACTTCTCATATGACTGAAACAGTCTTAAGTTACAACAGTCTGGTCTTGGCTTAATGGAGGATGTGGCTTAACAGAGGATTTGGTGGCAGTAACCAGAGTTTATTTGTTTTTCTATCAACAATACTTCTCATTTAACCTGTTGATTGGTACTAATTATCATGTTGATTGGTACTAATTATCACGGGACTCCTCCTAGGCCTTCCTAGGAATTTCTACTACTTTAGCCTTTAAATCTAAAATTTGTGGCCAGGCTCGGTAGCTCAACCTGTAATCCCAGCACTTTGGGAGGCTGAGGCGAGTGGATTACCTGAGCCCACAGGTTCAAGACCAGCCCGGGCAACCTGGTGAGACCTCATCGCTATAATAAAATAAAAAATAGCTGGGTGTGCTAGCATGAGTCTGTCTTTCCGGTTACTCGGAACGCTGAGCCAGAAGGGTTGCTGGAGCCCAGGAGGTCGACGCTGGATTGACTGTGAGCGTGCGTGCCACTGCATTCCAGCCTGGGCGAAGGAGTGAGGTTCCAACTCAAAAAAAAAAAAGATCTAAAATTTGCTCAAAAGAAAGAGCAGGAGACAGACGGTACCACATGAAGTGTGGTTAGGCTATGCTGGAAATCTAGCCTATGACTTTAAACTCCTAAGCTCTGATCATCAGCCCCTGCTTTGCCATATCTCAGGCTAGTTATTTAGGAGAGGTGCTCTAAACTGAACTTAGTTTAAGTCTCTTAATTTGAAAAAAAAAATCTCTTAAATCATTTGACAGGTCTTTGTTGTTATTGGTTTTTTGGTTTTTTTTTTGAGTCAGAGTCTAACTCTGTCACCCAGGCTAAAGTATAGTAGCATGCTCACAGCCACCATAGTCTCAACCTGCTGGGCTCAGGTGATCCTTCTGCCTCACCCTTCCAAGTAGCTGGAACTACAGGTGTGCACCACCACACCTGGCTAATTTCTTGATTTATTGTAGAGATGACGCCTCACCAAGTTGCCCAGTCTGGTCTTGAACTCCTGGACTCAGGTAATGCTCGCATCTCAGCCTCTCAAAGTGCTAAGATTACAGGCGTGAGCCACTGTGCCCGGCAATCATTTGGCGGTTTTAAGGGGACTTCCCTATATTGTTCCTGCGGTAGGTTTATGATTATTTTCGTCATGCATAAGTCATAGTTTATTTCTGTGGGTTGAAGTAATTTAGTTTTTAATTTGTTCTAAGTTGGAAATATATGTCTGTATATTTTAACCTTGTGCTTCAGTGTGGTCAAATCTCTTTTAGATAGTATTTTTAGCTATATTTGACTTATTTTTCTTTTTTTTTTTTTGAGTTGGAGTCTTGCTCTGTCGCCCAGACTGGAGTGCAGTGGCTGCTCCCGGCCACCGCAGCCTTGACATGCTGGGCGCTGGCGATCCTTCCGCCTCAGCCTTTCGAGTAGCTGGAACTACAGGAGCGCGCTACCACGCCCGGCTCATTTTGATTTATTGTAGAGATGAGGTCTCGCCAAGTTGCCCGGGCAGGTCTCGAACCCGCGGGCTCAGGCAATCCACTCACCTCAGCCTCCCAAAGGCGCGGGATTACAGGCTGAGCCACCACTGAGCCTGGCATATATTTGACTTTTTATAAAAATTAGATTGTACAAGGCCCTAATTTTTATAGTCTTATACTTTTTAGAACTTGATTACAAATGGTTATTTGGAAAAAAAGCAGAATATGTATAATTCTAATTAACTCAGGGGTTGTGCAAAGGCATGATTCAGTCTGAGATTTATTTTTTATTTTTTTGAGACAGTATTTTATTCTGTCACCCAAGCTGGAGTACAATGGTGTGATCATAGGTCTGAACACAAGTGATCCTTCTGCCTCACCCTCCCAAGTAGCTAGACCTACGGCAGGCACTGCCATGCCTGGCTAATTTTTTATTTTTTATTTATTTATTTTGAGTTGGAGTCTCACTCTGTCACCCAGACTGGAGTGCAGTGGCCACTCCTGGCTACCGCAGCCTCGACCTGCTGGGCTCTGGCGATCCTTCCGCCTCAGCCTTCCGAGTAGCTGGAACTACAGGCGCGTGCTACCACACCCGGCTAATTTTGATTTGTTGTAGAGATGAGGTCTGGCCAAGTTCCCCAGGTGAGTCTCGAACCCGCAGGCTCAGGCAATCCACTCACCTCAGCCTCCCAAAGCACGGGATTACAGACTGAGCCACTGAGCCCGGCTTCTGGCTAATTTTTTAGAAAATGATCTTTAGAGATGGATATCACTATGTTGCCTAAGCTCTTATCAAACTTCTGGTCCCAAGGGATCCTCCCACCTTGGCCTCCCAAAGCACTGGGATTATAGCGTGAACCATGACATCCAACTTCCTGTTCTGTAATCTTGATTAGAACTTTGATTTATTACTTTATATTCCAAGTGATATAGTGTTAGTAGCACAGAAAGGTTTAGAATTCCAACTTCATTACTTCCTGACTTTTGCTACTTCAGGACCTCACTTTTTTCATCTGTAAAATGAGTGGATAATCACAATATCAACCTTAGAGTAGTTGAAAGGTTTGAGTATATGATGTATGTAAAGTGCTTGGCTTGATAACTACCATGTGGTATGTGCCCAGTGATAATGGGCGATTCTGTAACACTGTTCTCTGTTTGGTATACCAGTTCCACTTTTTCCTTGGTTCCTTTTCTTCCCCTTGGGATTCAGAGCTGGCTGAAAAGTAGCAGACAGTGCTGTTTTGGGTGGCAGCTGGATCTTAGCCACTTTACATAGTGCTTTTGCTCAGGTCCTTTCCCATAAAATGGGATGTCTGTACTGAAAGCGAGAGATGATGAGTGCACAAGCATCCAGGCATGTGAGGGCAGAAGACCATGACCATACCAGCCTTCCTGTGGTGGAGAGCCTGTTGTTTCTGAAGTTGGTATTGCAAGAAGTTCTTCAATAACAAGATTTTCATAGATTCAGATGCCATTGAGTGTTATTAGACATTTTTATCATCCAAGGTGAACTTGGAGGCTATAAGACATCTTTATGTCCTGTTCTTCATAGGGCCAGGTATTTAGGTTTTATCACTCATACTCTAGCTTATAGGTTTTATGTGCACATTTCTTGTTAAGAGTATTGATGGACTGATTATCACAGGTCAGATTATTTAGAGTAATTATTTTTACATACCTGGTGACATTCATGTTGCTAATGTTGTATACTAATATTGTATTAAATTACTAAAATCTGTGGCCAAGTGAAATTTGTCTTTAATCTGTTTAAATGCTATTTCCAAAGGAAAACATGTAGGAGAAAATGTAGTCTATCACAGAAAGTAGATTAGTGATTACTAGGCATAGGGTAGGGGTGTTGGGAGGCTTTGAGAGGAGAGCAGGAAGGGATAGGGAGTGATTGCTGATGGATACATGGTCTCTTTTTTGGAATGATGAAAATATTCTAGAATTAAATAGTGGTGACAATTGACCAAACTTGTGAATATCATACTAAAAACCACTGAATTGTGTATATTTTTAAATGACAGATTTTATGGAATGTGAATTTTATCTCATTTTTTAAAAAATTTATCTTTAAATCTAACATGAAAGTCAGTTCAGGATCCCAGCTCAATGGGAATGAGTCCAGGTCTAAAATAATGTATGGCTTCAGTTACCATCCTCTCCCCATCCCTCCAAAAAAGATTGTGTCAGTTTGTGAGGAAACTAGAGACTTAAAACTTGGTCTCAAAATGCATGAAGACAGCTGGGCATGGTGGCCTACACCTATATTCCCAGCACTTTGGGAAGCTGAGGCTGATGTCAGAGGATCACTTGAGCCCAGGATTTTGAGGCTGCCGTGAGCTGTGATCATGCCACTACACTCCAGCCAGGGTGACTGAGCAAGACCCTGTCTCAAATAAAATAAATAAATACCTAAAAATTTATGGATGAAGTTAACAGGCCCCATTTGAACTGGTCACAGCTTATAAGGTTAAGTGGTCTTTCTGCTTTGAGGTATCCATACAATTAAAAATAAAAGAAAGGACTATTGTGAAGTAGATTAGAAATGAAATACCATTAGGAAATTTTTAGGAGAAATATTCCTATAATTGGATGGCTGTATATACCAGTGTAGATCTTTCCTGGTTTCCTGCAATTGCTAAATAAAGCTGAAAACCAGCCAGGCTCGGTGGCTCAGCCTGTAATCCCCCGCTTTGGGAGGCTGAGATGAGTGGATTGCCTGAACCTGCGGGTTCGAGACCCGCCTGGGCAACTTGGCAAGACCTCATTTCTACAATAAATCAA
>NW_007250724.1:624594-635298 GCF_000164805.1 Carlito syrichta
GTGGTAGTGATTCCCTGTAGTTCCAGCTACTTGGAAGGCTGAGGCGGAGGGATTGCCGGAGCCCAGCAGGTCGAGGCTGCGGTGGCCGGAGCGGCCACTACACTCCAGTCTGGGTGACTGAGTGAGACTCCAACTCAAAAAAAAACAAAACTGAAAACCAGAGGAAAAAAGACTAGATTGCAGTTGGGGTAGGTGTCCTCCTTGTATCTCCTTTTTAGAGGCCCTTTACCAACAGCATTGATGCTGTGCCTATCATCTTTTACCTCTAGTGTAAGTGGAATGCAAGGCCTTTTTGTAAAAGGGGAAACTTGATTGAGAGAATTATACATATTATAAAATTTACCTATTTAACTACAATTAAGTGATTTTAAAGTATGCACTCAAATAATTTTTAGTAAATTTTCCAAGTTGTGCAATCATCATACTCTGGTTTCACCCCAATTAGATCTCTGTTCAGGGATACGTTTACATTTTTTTTGTTGTTGTTTTGGTTTTTTTTTGAGTTGGAGTCTCACTCTGTCGCCCAGACTGGAGTGCAGTGGCCGCTCCCGGCCACCGCAACCTCGACCTGCTGGGCTCCGGCTATCCTTCCGCCTCAGCCTTCCAAGTAGCTGGAATTACAGGCATGCGCTACCACGCCTGACTGATTCTTTGATTTATTGTAGAGATGAGGTCTTGCTGCCCAGGCGGGTCTCGAACCCCTGGGCTCAGTCAATCCACTCACCTCAGCCTCCCAAAGGCGCGGGATTACAGGCTGAGCCACCAAGCCCAGCTCGTTTACATTTTTTTAAGTGATTTCAGACTTAAAGAAAAGCTGCAAAAATAGCACACAGAATTCCTGTTTTTCTCACCCAGATTCCTTTTAGCACATTTGAATGTAGATTTTTGAATAGTAATGATCCCTTCTCATTGTAAAAAAAAAAAAAAAGTCATCATTTGACTTTACGTCCCACCACAACCTTCCTTTGAGGTTGGAGGCACTCTTTGGTGGGGCATTGGATGTTGTGGAAGGTATGTGAATTTCTCTTAGACTTAGTGGATGGCATATGAAAAAGGTGATTGGGCCTTAAGTTACCTTGTCAATGCCACCAAGAGGGTTCACTGTTGGGCAAGAACTGAGGTTGGAGTTGCAGGACAAAAAATAGGACTAGATCCAAAATTTTCACTCCTGAGTACTGTGAGGGTTTTTTTAGGACCTTACAAAAAACCAGTGAATGTGTTCTTCCATGAGAGAGCAAGCATATAGATGTCTGATACACAAAGAGAGAGTATGTGCTAGTCAGCTTTAGACCAAGAGGTAACAGCAGCCACAAGCAAAGAGAAGCAGACTTGCCCCATTGGACATAATAATGTTTTTTTTTTTGTAAGGTAGTGGTTTGTTTTTTTTTTCTGAGTTTGGAGTCTCACTCTGTCGCCTAGGCTGGAGTGCAGTGGCACACTCACGGCCACTGCAGCCTCAACCTGCTGGGCTCAGGTGAGCCTTCTGCCTCAACTTTCCAAGTAGCTAGAACTACAGGGTGTGCCACCACACCCAGCTAATTGTTGTAGAAACGAGATCTTGCCAAGTTGCCCAGGCTGGTCTCGAATCCTTGGTCTCAGGCAGTCCTCTCGCCTTAGCTTCCAAAGTGCTGGGATTATAGGTGTGAGCCACTGCGCCTGGTTGGCAGTGATTTTTAAACAGGGAATTGTGGAGAGTTATTTTTTTTTTCCCTTTTGAAAGAGAAGTTTTATGCAGTAATACAGTGACCAGTGACATAAATGGCTAGTTGTCCACAAAAGAGATTCTTCTTATCTTCCTTAGTAATAAAGTATAATAAGGGACATACCTGCTCAGCTAGAAACCACATTTCCCAGCCATCCTTGTCACTAACTGTGATGATACAGCCAAGTTTTTGCTAATAGAAAGTTAGCCAGAAATGAAATATGACATTGCATTCTTAATCTTTAGGCATTGAAGGCATATTCCTTCTACACTCTTGCCCTTTTCAGGGAGCTGGGACACCAGTGGGACTAGCTTGTTTGTTTGTTTGTTTTTAAGTCGGGATCTCACTTTGTTGCCCAGGCTAAAGTGCAGTGGCATGATCACAGCTCACTGCAGCCTCGATCTCCAGGTGGTCCTTGAGCCTCAGCCTCCCAAGAAGCTGGGACTACAGGCACATATCACCACACCCAGCTGATTTTTATATTTTTTGAAGAGACAAAGTCTGTGTTGTCCAGGCTTGTTTCAAACTCCTGTGTTTAAGCAATCCTCTTGCCTCAGCCCTCCAAACTGCTGGAATTACAGGCATAAGCCACTGTGCCCAGTTTATGACCTAGCTTTGATTGTACAGATGGGGACATTACCGTGGAGAGAGGAACAATAAGATGAAAGAATCTGGGTTCTTGAAGACTTGGGTGGAGCAGTCTGCCAATCTGAACCTCTCACCTCAGGAATGTTACATGAGAGAATTAAACTTGTATTTTCTTCCAGCCACTGTGGGGGGAGTCTTTTTTTTTTTTTTTTTAACACTCTCTCCTCACCTCCCACCGTTGGACATTTGGCAATGTCTGGAGAAATTTTTGGTTGTCACAACTGGAAGGGGGTGCTACTGGTATCTAGTGAGTGGAGGGTAGGGATGCTGCTAAACATCCTGCAATGCAAAGGACAGCCCTCCTCACAAAGAATTGCCTGGCCCAAGATGTCAATAGTTCTGAGATTGAAAAATGCTGGTTGAAGGGAACAAGAGTTGTGATTAGTCAAAGAGAGGATGATCTGGCTTGTCATGGTTGCCTTATAATCATCTTTTTCCTTGCCTTTTTCCTGGTCCCAGTAAAGTGATGAGTGGCAAGTGGGGTTGGGAGTATAGTAGGAGCTGTATAGTGAGAGTATAGACATGGCACTCCAGACTACTGAGGTCACAAGCTTAGTTTTGCCTTAGGAAATGTAGAATAAGACTTTGGATGCGTGGACCAGAATAAGTTCTTGAAATAACCAAAGGTAATAAGCATTCTTAGAGTCAGTCTGAGATATCCCTAAGGTAGTCTGTAATCCAGGAGATTGAGGGAAGGGGAGTCAGACATTTACACACATTCGGTAGCAGTTATTAGAAAACCCAAATAAATTGAAGTTTCTCCAAACAGATTGCACTTCACATTTCAGAGAATTTTGTAGGAAAAGTTGAAAATTCAAGCACTTACATTATTGAATCATCTTTTGATGTGTGTATGTTATCTTAATACAATAGCCCTTTGCTGTAAATGGGACCTGTTCTGTATAGAATGCTGTATAATACTGATTGGACTGTTTGGAATCACATTGGAAGCATCAGCAACCAGCACATTTTAACTTTTGTTAATATAGTAAATGCTGAGCACTTACTATGTTTAAAGCCCTGAGCTAGGTTTAACATTTTATTAATGAATAAAATGGACCTTTTTATTTTTTTTTTTGAGTTGGAGTCTCACTCCTTTGCCCAGGCTAGAGTGCAGTGGCATGCTCATGGTCACCCCAGCGTCGATCTGCTGGGCTCCAGTGATCCTTCCGCTTTAGCCTTCCAAGTAGCCGGAATTACAGGCACGTGCTACCACGCCTGGCTAGTTTTTTGCTTTATTGTAGACATGAGGTCTTGCCGAGTTGCCCAGGCTGTTCTTGAACCTGTTCTCAGGCAGACCCCCTTACCTCAGCCTCCCAAGTGCTGGTTTTACAGGCTTGAGCCACCGTGCCTAGCCTTATTTTATTTTTAATTGACAATAATTGTATATATGTATAGGGTACAATTGATGTTGTGATACATGTATACATAGTTGGGAATAACTGAATCAGGCTACTTGACATATCCATCATTTCACATAGTTATAATTTCTTTGTGGTGACTTTTTTTTTTTTTTGAGTTGAAGTCTTACTCTGTCGCCCAGACTGGAGTGCAGTGGCCACTCCTGGCCACCGCAGCCTCAACCTGCTGGGCTCCGGCGATCCTTCCACCTCAGCCTTCCAAGTAGCTGGAACTACAGGTGTGCGTTACCACGCGCCTCATTTTGATTTTATTGTAGAGATGAGGTCTCGCCAAGTTGCCCAGGCGGGTCTTGAACCCGCGGGCTCAGGCAGTCCACTCACCTCAGCCTCCCAAAGGCGCGGGATTACAGGCTGAGCCACCAAGCCCGGCTTGTGGTGACATTTAAAATCTTTAGTTGGGTGTGGTGGTGTATACCTGTAGTCCTAGCTACTTGGAAGGCTGACATGGGAGAATCACTTGAGCCTAGGAGGTCAAGGCTATAGTGAGCCATGATCGTACCATGTTGCACTCCAACCTGGGATACACAGTGAGACCCTGTCTCCAAAAAAACCCACACACACAAAAAAAATGTACCAGTTATTTTGACCAGGCATGGGTAAATACCAAGAAGCACAATTACTGGATCATACAGTAGGAGTATGTTTAATTTTGTAAGAAATTACAAAACTGTTTTTCCAAAGTGGTGATAACATTTTGCATTGAAACCATCAATGAATGAGAGTTCTGCTGTTATGCATCCTTGCTGGCGTTTGGGTGTTAGCTATTCTAATAGGTGTGTAGGTGTATCTTATCATTGTTTAATTTGCAATTCTTTAATAATGTGTGATATTGAAATTGTTCCATGTTCTCATTTGTCATCTATATTCAGACATTCTTCAGATATATTGCAGGTTTAGTTCCAGGCCAGCACAGTAAACCGAATATTATAGTAAAAGGAGTCACACAAATTTTTTTTTCTCAGTGTGTATAAGGGTTGTGTTTACACTAAACTATAATCTATTAAGCATGCAATAGCATTATGTCTAAAATCATATACATACTTTAAATTAAAAATACTT
This sequence comes from Carlito syrichta, assembly GCF_000164805.1. NCBI lineage: Eukaryota > Metazoa > Chordata > Mammalia > Primates > Tarsiidae > Carlito > Carlito syrichta. The sequence continues at coordinate 629,426 of NW_007250724.1, forward strand.
TAGGCCAGGCATGGTGGCTCACACCTGTAATCCCAGCACTTTGGGAGGCTGAGGCAGGAGGATCACTGAGCCCAGGAGTTGATGTTTCCCGACCAGCCTGTATGACATAGACCTCACCTCTACAAAAAGTAGATTGATGGATAAATAAAATAAAAATACTTTATTGCTAAAAATGCTGACAGGCACAAAGTAAGCACGTGCTGTTAGGAAAATGGCACTGATGGACTTGCTTGATGAAGGGTAGTCACAGACCTTCAATTTTCTTTTAAGGCAATATCTATAAGGCGCAATAAAATGAAACAAACTAGGTGTGCCTGTATCTTCTTTGGTGAGGTGTTTGTTTAGCTCTCTTATCTGTTGGGTTTTTTTTTTAACATTTTTAGATTTTATATTTTTAACCCTTTTTTTTTTATTGGTTTTTTTTTTTTTTTTTTTTTGAGTTGCAGTCTCACTCTGTTGCCCAGGCTGGAGTGCAGTGGCATGCTCCTGGCCACCAAGTCTTGACCTGCTGGGCTCAGGCGATCGTTTCACCTCAATCTTCCAAGCAGCTGGAACTACAGGCGCACGCTACCATGCCGCGTTAATTTTTTGATTTATTGTAGAGATGAGGTCTCACCATGTTGCCCAGACTGGTCTTGAACCCACAGGCTCAGACAGTCCTCTCACCTTGGCCTCCCAAAGTACTGGGATTATAGGCTTGAGCCACCGTATCCAGCCCATTTTTATTTTTTTAGTTGGTCTCACTCTGTCACCCAGGCTGTAGTGCAGTGGCATGCTTATGGCCACCGTAGTCTCGGCCTGCTGGGCTCAGGTGATCCTGCTGCCTCAGCCTCCCAAGTAGCTGGAAGTACAGGCACGTGTCACCATGCCTGGCTAATTTTTTGATTTATTGTAGAGATGAGGTCTCGCCAAATTGCCCAGGCCGGTCTTGAACCTGTGGGCTCAGGCAGTTCTCTCCCCTCTGCCTCCCAAAGTGCTGGGATCATAGGCGTGAGCCACTGTGCCCTGCCTAACCTTTATTTTATTTATTTTATTTATTTATTTTTTTAGTTGAAGTCTCACTCTGTTGCCCAGACTGGAGCGCAGTGGCCGCTCCTGGCCATCGCAACCTCGCCTGCTGGGTGCCGGCGATCCTTCCACCTCAGCCTTCCAAGTAGCTGGAACTACAGGCATGCACTACCACGCCCGGCTAATTTTTGATTTATTGTAGAGATGAGGTTTTGCCAAGTTGCCCAGGCAGATCTCAAACCCGCGGGCTCAGACAATCCACTCACCTCAGCCCCCCAAAGGCGTGGGATTACAGGCTGAGCCACAGAGCCCGGCTCTAACCTTTATTTAAAAAAAAATTAAATTGTGGTAAAATACACATAACATAAAATGTATCATTTTAACTGTTTTTTTTTTTTTTTTGAGTTGGAGTCTCACTCTGTCACCCAAGCTGGAGTGCAGTGGCATGCTAATGGCTGCTGCAGCTTTGACCTACTGGGCTCAGGCGATCCTTCTGCCTCAGCCTTCCAATTAACTGGGAACCACAGGTGCTTGCCACCACACTTAGCTAATTTTTTGATTTATTGTAGAGATGAGGACTCACCAATTTGTCCAGGCTGGTCTTGAGCACCTGGACTCGGGTGATCCACTCACCTCTGCCTCCCAAAGTGCTGGAATTGCAGGCATGAGCCACCACACCCAGCCTTTAACCATTTTTAATATTACATTCAGTGGCATTGAGTATGTTCTCATTATTGTTCAGCGTTCCCCGCCATTTATCTCTAGAACTTTTCCATCTTCTCAAACTGAAACTTTTTATCCATTAAACCCCTTTCCCCTAAGTTCTAGCAACCACCCTTCTATATATAAATTTGACTGTATTTAAATTTGTCTTTTCCAGGTACCCTAATATAAATGAAATCATGCAGTATTTGTAACTGCTGTATTTCATGCCCATAATGACTTCAAGGTTCATTCATGTAACATGTCAGAATTTCCTTTCTTAGCAAGGCTGAATAATACTCCATTGTCTGAAAGTACTGCATTTTGTTTGTCTCTTCATCAGTTGATGAACACTTGGGTTGCTTCTACCTTTTGACTGTTGTGAATAGTGCTGCTGTGAAGATTGTTATACAAATGTCTTCTAGTCTGGGCATTCATTTCTTTTGGGTATATTCCCAGAAGTGGAATTGTTGAGTTATATAGTAATTTTATGTTGAATTTTTTTGGTTAGTTTTGTGTTCTTTTTTTTTTTGAGTTGGAGTCTCATTCTGTCACCCAGACTGGAGTGCAGTGGCCGCTCCTGGCCACTGCAGCCTCGACCTGCTGGGCTCTGGTGATCCTTGTGTCTCAGCCTTCCAAGTAGCTGGAACTACAGACGCGCGCTACCATGCCCAGCTAGTTTTTTATTTATTGTAGAGATGAGGTCTCGCCAAGTTGTCCAGGTGGGTCTTGAACCCACGGGCTCAGGCAATCCACTCACCTCGGCCTCCCAAAGTGCTGGGATTACAGGCTGAGCCACCGAGCCCGGCCTGTATTCTTTTTCTATAGCTGCATAATGCTCCACCATGTGGCTCACTCTCCTTTTTTGTAACCAGTGTTCTACTGATGGACATTTAGATGGTCTCCAATCTTTTGCAATTAGAAATATACATTCGGGAATTAACCTTGGTAAGTTCACCTCTGTGGGATCTGTCTGAGGAATAAACTCCCAAAAGTGAACTTGCTGGGTCTAAGAGTATGTATTTGTAAATCTGTTTTGCTCGTTTTTTTTTTGGTTTTTTTGGGTTTTTTTTGAGTTGGAGTCTCATTCTGTCACCCAGGCTGGAGGGGCAGTGGCAAGCTCCTGGCCACCGCACCACAGCCTGCTGGGCTCAGGCGATCATTTCACCTCAGCCTTCCAAGTAGCTAGAACTCCAGGCAAGCGCCACCATGCCCAGCTAATTCTTTTTTTTTTTTTAATGCAGAATTTATTGAGAGGATAGAAAAGCTCCCACAGTGGAAGGGAACTCGAAGGGATTACCCTTGCTCATTTTTTAATTGATAGATTTGTTTGCTTCTTCTTGAGTTTTTAAAAAGTTCTTTGTATATTTGGGATTATAGTTATTTATCAGAGATGTCTTTTTGCAGATATTTTCTCCTAGTCTGCGTCTTGTTTTCTTATTTTCTTGATAATATATTTCACAGAGCAAAAGTTTTAAATTTTAATGATGTCTAACTCATTAATTCTTTTATGTATCTTGTCTTTGGAATTGTGTGTAAAATGTATCAGCAAATTCAAGGTTATCAAGATTTTCTTTTATATATGTTCTAGGAGTTTTATAGTTTTGTGTTTCACATTTACGTCTAGGATCCATTTTGAATTCATTTTTATGAAAGTTGTAAGTCATTTTTTTGGTAAGTGAATATCCATTTGTTCAAGCGTTATTTGTTGAAAAGACTATCCTTTTTCCATTGAATTGCCTTTGCTCCTTTATGCAGGATCAGTTGACTGTATTTGTGTGTGTCTGTTTCTGAGCTCTTCATTCTGTTCCTTTGCTTTGTTTATTCTTTCATTAATACCATACTGTCTTATTTAAGGTAGCTTTATGGTAATTAAGTCTTGAAGTTGAGTAATATCAGTCCCTCACTTTGTTCTTCTTTTTTTATACTGTTTTGCCTGTTCATAGGTTTTTTGCTTCTTCTCATAAACTTTAGAATCAGTTTTAGATAAGTTACTGAGGATTCTGATTAAGATTGCATTGAATCTGTAGATCAATTTAGAAAGAACTGACATCTTAGCAATATTGAGTCTTCCTATGCATGAACTTGAGTTAGTTCATAGATATAGTTTGTCTTTGATTTATTTCATCAGAGTTTTATAATTTTCCTCATATAGATTTTACACATATCTTGTTAGATGTATAACTATTTCATTTTTTGGTGCTGATGTAATGCTTTTTATTTTTAATTCCAAATTCCAATTATTTTTTGCTAGTATACAGGAAAGCAGTTGACCGTTGCATGTTAATGTTGTATTGCAACCTTGCTATAATCACTTATTAGTTCGAGAAATTTTGTTTTGTTTTGTTTTTTTCTCCTCCCATTTGGGCATTTCAACTAGACAATATTGTCATCTGTGATCAAAGACAGTTTTAATTATTCCTTATGAATCTATATATCTTTTATTTCCTTTTCTTGACTTATTGCATCAACTAGGTCTTCCAGTACAGTGTTGAAAAGGAACTGTTGAAGGGACATCCTTGTCTTGTTCCTAGTCTTAGTGGGAAAGAAGGTATCTAGTTTCTCACCATTAAGTATGATGATAGCTGTTAAGGTTTTTGTAGATGTCCCCTTTTTTTGAGCTGGAGTCTCACTCCATCGCCCAGGCTGGAGTGCAGTGGCACACTCACAGCCACCCCAGTGTTGACCTGCTTGACCTGCTGTGCTGCACAGATCCTTCCACCTCAACCTTCCAAGTAACTGGACTACAGGTATGTGCTACCACGCTTGACTAATTTTTTGATTTATTGTAGAGACAAGGTCTCGCCAAGTTGCCCAGGTCTCGAACCCGTGGACTCAGTCAGTCCACTCGCCTTGGCCTCTCAAAGTGCTGGGATTACAGGCTGAGCCACTGAGCCCCGGCCAGATATTCTATATCAAGTTGAGGTTCCCCCCTGTTCCTAGTTTGCTGAGAGTTATTGTCATGAATGGATGTTGGGTTTTGTCAGATTCTTTTTCACATAATCTATAGATATGTTCACATAATCTTCTTCTTTAGCCTGTTGATGTGATGGATTATGTTAATTGATTTTTGAATGTTGAACCAACCTTGTATATCTGGAATAATCTTTTTCTTTTTAAATTGTAGTCTCACTATATGTTACTATGCCTAGTTTGTTTTTATTTCTTGTAGAGGCAAGGTCTTGTTATGTTGCCCAGGCTGGTCTGGAACCCTTGGGCTCAGGCACTTCTCTAGCCTCAGCCTCCCAAAGTGTTGAGGTTACAGACCAGAGCCACGGCTCCCAACCATGTCTGTTTTTTTAAATTGGACAAGATGGGTTTTATGGCCCAGAATGTTATCTATTAGTGAGTGTTTCTTATGACCTTGAAAAGAATATGTTCTGCTGCTATGGGATTAAGTATTATATAAATATTGACTATATTGCTGCTATTTTGATGTATATCATTCCAAATTTTTCTGTATACATATCCTCTATATATAGTTATAAAATAGGGTAATCATGTACAAATGGTTTTATAACTTTTTTATTTCAAATATTATAGACATATTGCCCTGTCCTTAAATACATTTAAAAATATTTTGGCCTGGCTTGGTGGCTCAACCTGTAATCCCAGCACTTTGGGAGGCTGAGGCAAGTGGATTTGCCTTAGCCTACGGGTTCAAGACCAGCCTGGGCAGCTTAGCAAGACCTCAGCTCTACAATGGATTAAAAAAAAAATTAGCTGGGCATGGTAGCACACGCCTGTAGATCCTGCTACTTGGAAGGCTGAGGTGGAAGGACAGCCTGAGCCCAGCATGTCGACATTGGGGTGGCCATGAGTGTGCCACTGCACTCCAGCCTGGGTGAAGGAGAGAGACTCCCGCTAAAAAAATAACAATAATAAGGGTTTTTTTTGGCTGGGCACAGTGGTTCACACTGTTATCCCAGTACGTTAGGAGGCTGAGGTGAGAGAATTTCTTGAGCCTAGGAATTTGAGACCAACCTGGGCAACAAAATGAGACCTCATCTCTACAAATAATTTTTTTTTTCAGTTCGGTTATTATATTTTACATTTTATTTTAAAGATGTAGGGTACATTTCAAGATTAGGTATACAAGTGGTCATTGTACAGGTAAAGTTTGGGCTTCCCTTTGGTCCCCACTTTGCCTGGTTTGAGATCAG
>NW_007250724.1:635318-642002 GCF_000164805.1 Carlito syrichta
AGGCAATCCACTCACCTCAGCCCCCCAAAGGCACGGGATTACAGGCTGGGCCACCGAGCCAGCTAATCCCTTTCTTAAAGTATTATGGTAATTGTTCAGGATTCTACAAATAATTTTTTAAAAATAATAATAAACCAAGTGTGATGTCATGTGCTTCTAGTCCCAGCTACTCAGAAGGCTGAGGCAAGAGGATCACCTGAGCCCAGGAGGTTGAGGCTGCAGTGAGCTGTGATCCTACCACTATATATTCCAGCCTGGATAACAGTTTTTTTTTGTTTTTTTTTTTTGAGGCTAGGAATGGTAGTGGCATCTGTAATCCCAGCACTTTGGGAGGCTGAATTGGAAGGATCCCTTGTGCTGAGGAGACCAGTCTGGGAAACACAACGAGACAACCAAGTGAGACCTTGTCTCTGGGAAAAAAAAATTTTTTTCTTTTTTTTTTTTTGAGTTGGAGTCTCACTCTGTCGCCCAGACTGGAGTGCAGTGGCCATTTCCAGCCACCGCAGCCTCAACCTGCTGGGCTTCGGCGATCCTTCCGCCTCAGCCTTCTGAGTAGCCATAATTACAGGCACACGCTGCCACGCCCAGCTGATTTTTGATTTATTGTAGAGATGAGGTCTCGCCAAGTTGCCCATGCGGGTCTCGAACCCGCGGGCTCAGGCAGTTCACTCACCTCAGCCTCTCAAAGGCACGGGATTACAGGCTGAGCCACCGGACCCGGCTAAAATTTTTTTTAATATACTCACCACTATATTAGTGAGGAATTTTAGTACATTTTTATTGCATTCCTTCTAATGGCTCTGTAGTATCATAATGCTCTATAATTTTGGCATTGTAAACTCACTAATAAAACATTTGATATTTTAATAAGATGTACTCAATTATAGGACTAGTTCTTCATTTGATATTTCGAGTTTCCTTATGAATATCTTTATAGCTGAATAATCATACTTGCTTAATTATTCTATAGGATTAATCCCTCTGAGTAGACTTGCCAGATTAAGAGATAGGCATATTATATTTCTTCATAAATGTGGTCAAATTGCCATTCAGAAAGTTTCTAATTTTTTCTTTTACAATCGATATTTGAGAGCACTTGTTTTTCCTGCATCCCAACCAGTGTCATGTTATTTAACAAAATATTTACTTGTACTGGATTGTGGGTATGTAGTTGTTTTTTCCTGTACTCTCTAGTTGTCTGTGTGTGAAATATTTTTTTGAGTTGGAGTCTTACTCTGTCGCCCAGACTGGAGTGCAGTGGCCGCTCCCACCACCACAGCCTCGATGTGCTGGGCTCTGGCAATCCTTCTGCCTCAGCCTTCCAAGTAGCTGGAACTACAGGCGCACCCTACCACACCCGACTAATTTTTTGATTTATTGTAGTGATGAGGTCTCACCAAGTTGCGCGAGCGGGTCTCAAACCCGTGGGCTCAGGCAGTTCACTCACCTCAGCCTCCCAAGGCGTGGGATTACAGGCTGAGCCACCGAGCCCGGCTTTATAATATTTTTAAAAAAATTTTGAAAGTGTAGTGAGATGGTAATTATTCCATTTTCCTATCTTAGTTTATTAGTGAGGCAGGACATTTGATTAATACCTCTTTATATTTCTTTTGTGGATTTTTATTACTTGATATATATTCTGGCAAAATGGATATCTTAGTTGGCCTATCTAGTCTTAAGGTAGATATATATGGGATATCTATCTGATTTTTCAAGTTAAAAATAAAGTATATTAGTTGAATATGAGGTGGGGTTTCCCAAGAGTTTCCCCCCCCAAAGTGATTCTTTCTTTTTCTTTCTTTCTTTCTCTCTCTCTGTCTTTCTTTCTTTCTTTTTCTCTTGCTTTCTTGCTTCTTTAGGTTCTTTATAAAGTCTTTGCTGTTCTGAGTTTTCTTCTAGTTACATCTTTTGAGCCAGAAGGTATTTGAAGAAGATACAATTATCAGTGATCACCGTCCATGCTAGTATTAGGTGCTTACAGAGAGCAGAATATATGTTTTTAAAGGTGGCTCATGCCTGTAATCCCAGCAATTTGGTAGACTGTGGCAGGCATATTGTTTTAGCTCAGCAGTTTGAGACCAGCCTAGGCAACACAGTGAAACTCTACTCTTTGTCTGTCTGTCTGTCTCTCTCCCTCTTTCTCTCTCCATATATATATATATGTGTGTATATGTATATCTTCATGTATATGAATGAATGGAGGTAAATTAAGCATAATTCTGGTGGTTATTCTGGCATTTTTATCTCACAAATAAAATGTTTGATGATATATATTTTTTGAGTTGGACTTTCACTGTTGCCCAGGCTGGAGTGCAGTGTCACACTCAAGGCCACCACAGCCTCAACCTGCTGAGCTCAGGTGATCTTCCACCTCAGCCTTCCAAGTAGCTGGAACCACAGGTACATACTACCACACCCGGCTAATTTTTTAATTTACTGTAGGTACGTGGTCTCACCAAGTTGCCCAGGCTGGTCTCAAACCCCTGGGCTCAGGCAATCCTCTTGCCTCCACCTTCCTAAGTGCTAGCCACTGCGTCCAGCCTTGATGATATTTTTAATAAAATAAGCTATCAGCCAGGCTCGGTGACTCAGCCTGTAATTCCGCGCCTTTGGGAGGCTGAGGTGAGTGGATTGCCCAAGCCCGCGGGTTCGAGACCCGCCTGGCGAGGCAAGACCTTATCTCTACAATAAAATCAAAAAATTAGCCAGGCGTGGTAGTGCGTGCCTGTAATTCCGGCTACTCGGAAGGCTGAGGCGGAAGGATCGCCGGAGCCCAGCAGGTCGAGGCTGCAGTGGCCGAGAGCGGCCAATGCACTCCAGTCTGGGCGACAGAGTGAGACTCCAACTCAAAAAAATAAATAAATAGATAGATAATTTTAAAAATGAATAAATAAAATAAGCTATCAAATTCACTTACAGGACCAGTGAAAGAATTGACTATTGTAATTTTATGCCAGAAAGTACTGACTTTTTCCCCCAAGATGATATTATTTACAGATTTTAAGTGATGTACTCTAGAAATTTCTAGGTACTTACTGTGATTCTATTGATGATGGAAATGTATCATATGAAGAACTGGTATAAAATAGACTCTTTAAGTGTAAAATCTAAAAGAACAGTTCTTCTAAAGTATTATTCCCCCTTTTGAAGTATTAGATACATACAGGAAAGGTATCACATCATAAGTGTACCGATTAGTGAATTATTCCCAAATTGAATATACCTGTTTAACCACTACCCAGGTTCTAAAACAAAACATTTCCTCCTGCTCCTCCTGATCATTATCCTTAACACCTTTCTCACATGTAGTCCGACAGTTGCAAGTTCTCTGTCACCCAGGCTGGAGTGTAGTGGCATGCTCACGGCCACCGCAGCCTCAACCCTGCTGTACTCAGGTGATCCTTCTGTCTCAGTCTTCCAAGTAGCTGGAACCACATGCATGTGCCACCATGCCTGGTTAAATTTTTTGATTTATTGTAGAGACAAGATCTTGCCAATTTGCTCAGGCTGGTCTTGAACCCCTGAACTCACACAATCTTCTCGCCTCTGCCTCCCAAAATGCTGGGATTACAGGTTTGAGCTACTGCGCCGAGCTAGGATGTTTTCTTTTTCCTTTTTTTTTTTTGAGTTGGAATCTCACTCTGTCGCCCAGGCTGGAGTGCAGTGACCGCTCCCAGCCACCGCAGCCTTGACTTGCTGGGCTTCGGCAATCCTTCTGCTCAGCCTTCCAAGTAGCTGGAACTACAGGCGCACGCTACCATGCCCGGCTAATTTTTTCATTTATTGTAGAGATGAGGTCTTGCCAAGTTGCCTAGGCGGGTGTCAAACCCGCGGGCTCATGCAATTCACTCACCTCAGCCTCCCAAAGTGTGGGATTATAGGCTGAGCTACTGAGCCCGGCCAGGATGTTTTCTTTTACCTGACTTTTATACTTACTATTTTTTTTTTTTTTTTGAGTTCGATTCTCACTCTGCCACCCAGACTGGAGTGCAGTGGCCACTCCCGGCCACTGCAACCTCGACCTGCTGGGCTCCTGCAATGCTTCCGCCTCAACCTTCCAAGTAGCTGGAACTACAGGCGCGCGCTACCACGCCTGGCTAATTTTTGATTTATTGTAGAGATGAGGTCTTGCCAAGTTGCCCAGGCAGGTCTCGAACCCGCGGGCTCAGGCAATCCACTCACCTCAGCCTCCCGAAGGTGCGGTATTACAGGCTGAGCCACCGAGCCCGGCTTATACTTACTATTGATTGTGAATTTCATCTTGTTGTGTGTCACTGGTATATTTCATCCCTGTATAGTGTTCCAGTCTAAGAATATATCACAATTTATTTATTAATTTCGCATTTTTTTCTTTTTGAGCCAGTCTCACTTTGTCACATAGGCTGGAGGCCAGTGACAAGATCCTGGCTTACTGCAGTCTTGACCTCCTGAGCTAAGGTGGTCCTTCCGCTTCAGCCTCCCAAGTTCCTGGGACAAGTGCACACCACTATGCCTAGCTACTTTTTTTATGTTTTGTAGAGACATGGTCTTGCAATGTTGCCCAGGGATGTCTCCAACTCCTGGGGCTCAAGTAATCCTCCTGTCTTGGCCTCTCAATGTTCTGGGATCACAGACGTGAGTCACTGCACTGGGCCAATTGCACTCTTTTTTTTTTGAGTTGGAGTTTTACTCTGTCACCCAGGCTGGAGTGCAGTGGCATGCTCACAATCACTGTATCTTTGACCTGCTGGACTCAGGTGATCCTTCAGCTTCAGCCTTCCAAGTAGCTGGAACTACAGGCGTGTGCCACCACACTCAGCTAACTTTTTTATTTGTTGTAGAGATTAGGTCTTGCCAAGTTGCCCAGGTGGGTCTCGAACCCATGGTCTCAGGCAGTCCTCTCTCCTCTGCCTCCCAAAGTGCTGGGATTATAGGCATGAGACACCCTTCCTGGCCTAATTCCACTTTTGATGGACTTATGGGTTTTTTCCCATTAAGAACTACTTCAGATGATGTTGTTTCAAAGTTATTTCTCTTGGTGAGTTAGTGCATTTATTCCTATTAATATATAACTGTGATTATATTTGTGGATTTTGTGTGTATCTTCAATCTGTTCTCTAGTAGTTTAAACTTTCATTGATTGCTATCTAGATACAATTATCACTAGCTATTGATTCCCCCTACTATGTAACTTTGTCTCCCAGTGTATATATTGGGGATATTAACACCACTTTATTTTATTTAAATATATAAGACTAATTGATACATTAAATATATGTGGTATTTGACTATTTCATTCACATCCCTATAAGTTTATTCTTTCAAGATTGGTCAGATTTATTTTGGGCCATGTTCTTGCTGGGAAAATGACTGTTTTCTTCTAGTTAGAGTCCTCTGATTTTCAGTTATATATGGTAATTGATAATCATAGGTTTGGGCAAGAATTCGAGTGTAATAAGGAGGATGACTTTGGCAGTGGTGTGCATGGTGAGATTTTATGGTGTATGGATTATACCCCAATTACAACAAACATAACTATATTAACAAGCTTTCAGGGGTGCAAGACCACTGCCAAAGCAAAGACATTGTTATTTCATTCCTCCCTTTCTACCATATCCTGGCCCTGATAAGCACCACTTAGAACAGCTCCTCCCACCTCAAGCTTCTGAGTGAGTACTAGGCTTCCAGCTTTTTCCCCTCTAACCATGCACACCACTGCCAAATTTTTGATTTATTGTAAAGATGAGGTCTTGCCAAGTTGCCCGGGGTGGGGGGAGTCTCAAACCCACAGGCTCAGGCAGTCCACTCACCTTGGCCTCCCAAGTGCTGGGATTACAGGCTGAGCCACCGAGCCCAACCTACTCTTCTATTTTTTTTAAATGGAGATGGGGTTTCACTATGTTGCCCATACTGGTCTTGAACTCCTAGGCTCAAGTGGTTCTCCTTCTTTGGCTTCCCAAAGTGCTGGGATTACAGGCATGAGCCACATCGTGTCCAGCCAAAATCCACTCTTTTTAAGTGTACGATTCATTGGCTTTTAGTATGTTCACAAGGTTGTGCAACTATCACCAGTAATTCCAGAGCATTATATCTCCCCAAAACGAATCACCGTGCCCATTAGCAATTATGCCCATTTTCTCCGACTATCTACCTCTCTCCTTCCACCATTCTCCCTCACTCCCCCAGGAATCTACTAGTCTACTTTCTGTCTCTATAGATTTGCTGCGTGGCAAGGTAGCTCATGCCTGTAATCCTAGTACTTTGGGGGCAGAAGCAAGAGAATTGCCTGAGCCTACAGTTTCAAGACCAGTCTTGGTAACATGGCGAGACCTCATCTCTACAATAAATCAAAAAATTAGCCGTGCATGGTGACAGATGCCTGTGGATCCAGCTACTTGGAAAGCTGAAGGGGAAGGATCACCTGACCCAGCAGGCAAGGCTGTGGTGGCCCTGAGTGTACCACTGCACTCTAGCCTGGGCAACAGAGTGAGACTGACTAAAAAAAAAAAAATTATTTTCTTGCCTACTCTGGACATTTCTTATAAATGGAATCATACACTATGTGGTCTTTTTGTGACTGGTTTCTTTCACTTAGCCTAACGTTTTCGAGGTTCGTCCATGTTGTATGAGTCAGTACTTCAATCAATCTTTTCTTTTTTTTTTTTTTTGAGTTGGAGTCTCACTCTGTTGCCCAGACTGGAGTGC
>NW_007250724.1:642135-646824 GCF_000164805.1 Carlito syrichta
GCAGTGGCTGCTCCCGGCCACCGCAGCCTCGCCTGCTGGGCTCCGGCGATCCTTCCGCCTCAGCCTTCCGAGTAGCTGGAATTAGAGGCATGCGCTACCATGCCCAGCTGATTTTTTGATTTATTGTAGAGATGAGGTCTGGCCTGCCCAGGCGGGTCTCGAACCCGCGGGCTCAGGCAATCCACTCACCTCAGCCTCCCAAAGGCGCGGGATTATAGGCTGAGCCACCGAGCCCGGCCAATCTATCATTTATAAGACTGAATAATATTCCATTGTGTGTGTGTGTATCACATTTTCTTTGCCTATTCATTAGTTGATGGATATTTGGGTGGTTTCTACTTTTGACTATTATGAATAATGCTAGTAACATTTGTGTACAAAATTTTGTGTGGGCACATTAGCAGTTCTCTTGCATATTTACTAAGGAGTGGGAATGCTAAAGCTTTCAGTTTTTGACCAGGAGCTTTCTTCAGATGGATAACCTATTAATCCCCGTCTTGGAGTGGTGCGGTGTTAAAAACATGGAGTACTAACCTATTGGATAGCCAGGTTTCAGTTTGGGTTTGGAAGCTCTCGGGTGTTTACATTGCCTTTTTTTTTTTGAATCGGAGTCTCACTCCATTGCTCAAACTGTAGTGCAGTGGCACACTCACGGCCCCCACAGCCTTGACCTTCTGGGTTCAGGTGATCCTTCTGCCTCAGCTTTCCAAGTAGCTGGAACTGCAAGCTCATGCCACCACACCTGGCTAATGTTTTTTATTTATTGTAGAGACCAGGTCTTGCCAAGTTACCCAGGCTGGTCTTGAATCCGTGGTCTCAGGCATTCTTCTCGCCTCCACCTCCCAAAGTGCGAGGATTACAGGTGTGAGCCGCCACGCCCAACTGCATTGCTATTTTTAAATTTTCCCTTGGGCTTTTTGTTTTTTTGACTAGATGTCTTGGGGACACTTGGTGCTGTGAACCTGAATCAGTCTTAGTTATTTGGGTTTTGAATGTATCAAGGGCTAGATTTGCAGTTGACATTTGAATAGCTAATTTTCTTTCTTCCTTACGAATTTTCCTGTTCACATGCAGCTATTAAATGGCATCATTTATTGTTTCTGCCTGCACATTCGTTAATGCTCATGGGGTTTACTTCCTGAATTATTATAGTTAAAAGGTATAATGTAGTGGTTAGTTTTTTTCTTTGACATAGTTCCTCTGTACTGTGTGTACTGTGAATCCAGAGCCATGCAGGATGTGTTGGGTTTCCTACAAACTTAGGGACATAGGGGGAATCAGCCCAGGGACATGTTGGTATTTGTTTCTGCCAGGTTTCCAGGCTCAGCTGGCACCTGAGGCCAGGGAACATTAGTTTAGGCACCTTGTCTAGGAAAAGGCTTTTGTGGCTCTTCCTGAGTACTTTGAAATGCAGAGGGCATTCCGTTGTTAGATATTTGCTTAGGTAGTTTCAAGGTAGTATTGGAGTTCTGAGAAATAAGAAATAAAGGAGTAAATAGCTAAACCAGAAAAAAAATGCCTGGGTATTGACTAGCAAAGATGTGGTCACCCGATGTCATTAGATGTCACTTGATTAAAAGGTCCATGAGGGCAGGGACTGTTTCTTTTCTTTTTACTTTTTTTTTCTTCACCACTTAAAAGGGTTAGAACTTTACTTGGCTACATATGATATGCTAAATAGTTATTTGTTAACTAGATTAGTAAATATTGGCTAAAGTGGTTTTTGGCTCTGTAGTCCTCAGTTGTCTTTTAAATTTTTATAAAATGTTGAATGCTCTTGTCATATCAACCTGAGTGACCTCCTGATTGCTAGGTTTTTGGTACTTCAGTTAGGTTTCTCCCATATTATATTTGTGAGCAAATAGTATAAACTATTTCCTCTTTTACAGAGCTAGCCACAACTTTTGTTTACTCATTTTAGCTTCCAGATTCCTGTTTGATTCTTGTTCTCATACTCTGGGAAGTAGTGACTGAAATGACTTGGAGCCAGGCTCGGTGGCTCAGCCTGTAATCCCATGCCTTTGGGAGGCTGAGTGAGTGGATTGCCTGAGCCCACAGGTTCGAGATCCGCCTGGGCAACTTGACGAGACCTCATCTCTACAATAAATCAAAAATTAGCCAGGCGTGGTAGCGCTTGCCCGTAGTTCCAGCTACTTGGAAGGCTGAGGCAGAAGGATTGCCGGAGCCCAACAGGTCGAGGCTGTGGTGGCCGGGAGTGTGGCACTGCCCTCCAGCCTGGGTGACAGAGTGAGACTCCAACTCAAAAAAAAAAAGAAATGACTTGGAAGATGCATGGCAGGTCAGGCTAGGTTAGCAAGGGCTTGCATATATGCCTTTAATTTAAAGACATGGAGGAGGCTGGGCTTGCTGGCTCAGCCTATAATCCCAGCACTTGGGAGGCCAAGGCGAGTGGATTGCCTAAGCCTGCAGGTTCAAGACACTCCGGGCAACTTGGTGAAACTTTGTCTCTACAATAAATAAAAAAAAAAAGTAGCTGGGCATGGTAGCATGGGCCTGTAGTTCCAGCTACTTGGAAGGCTGAGGTGGAAGGATCCCCGGAGCCCAGCAGGTTGAGGCTGTGGTGGCCATGAGCGTGCCACTGCACTCTAGTCTGGGTGACAAGTGAGACTCAAACTCAAAAATAAATAAATAAAAATAAAGACATGGAGGAAACACAAAAATATAACAAGGTCAAAATGACACTATATGGAGAATCCTCTTGTGTTAGTAATATAGACTTAAGAGGAGAAACTGCAGAGGAAAAGGTCCCTTAGAATCTAGAGCAACAGCTAAAATGAGAGAAGTTGATGGCTTGCACTAGGGATTAGGAGTAGATGTGGAAGGAAAATGTCAGGTTTGAAAGAGCTCGAGTGGCCGGGCTCGGTGACTCAGTTTGTAATCCCAGCACTTTGGGAGACCGACGCGAGTGGATTGCCTGAACCCTTGGGTTCAAGACCAGCCTGGACAACTTGGTGAGAC
This sequence comes from Carlito syrichta, assembly GCF_000164805.1. NCBI lineage: Eukaryota > Metazoa > Chordata > Mammalia > Primates > Tarsiidae > Carlito > Carlito syrichta. The sequence continues at coordinate 645,115 of NW_007250724.1, forward strand.
TTCGTCTCTACAATAAAATTTTAAAAATAGTCAGGTGTGGTAGCACACGTCTGTAGTTCCGGCTACTCAGAAGGCTGAGATGGAAGGATCGCTGGAGCCCAGCAGGTTGACATTCAGGTGGCCGTGAGCATGCATGCCACTGCACTACAGCCTGGGTGGAAGGAGTAAGACTCCAACTCAAAAAAAAAAAAAAAGAAAGAAAGAAAGAGCCAGAGCAAAGAATTGCTAGGATTTGATAACACTGTATATTGGGGGAAGGCAAAGGAAAAGGCAGATTCAGAGGTGAGAAGAATGGTAGTGCCTTGAATAGAAATAAAGCATTTAGGAGGGAGAATGATTGTTCTAGGTATGTTGAGTGTAAAGTGACAATAGGACCTCTAGGTAACAGGTAGAGAGATACAGGATTGGATCTTGGCAGAAAAAACATGACCTTTTTTTCATTGCTATTTCTCATATCTTTTGTTCCACTATTTAGCTAGCTTATTCTACAGTGTTCTCTTTGTATCATATGTAACCACAGTGCTTCCTTCTCTGCCTATCACCAGTAATGTTTTCTTTATTTTTATCATCTGTTTGTTTGTTTGTTTATTTTGAGTTGGAGTCTTACTCTGTCTCCTAGGCTGGCATGCTCAGTTACCCCAGCATTGACCTGCTGGGCTCAGGCAATCCTTCCTCCTCAGTCTTCCAAGTAGCTGGAACTACAGGCATGTGCTACCATGCCCAGCTGAGTTTTTAATTTATTGTAGAGATGAGGTCTTGCCAAGTTGCCCAGAATGTTCTCGAACCCATGGGCTCAGGCAGTCCTCTTACCTCGGCCTCCCAGAGTACTGGGGTTACAGGCTTGAGTAACCATATCCGACCACCAGTAATTTTCAAAAGCAAATGTATTAGTGAGGGTTAGATTTGGCTAGGAGTGATAGAAAACCAAAAATAACTTGTTATTTCTCTCTAATGTAAATGAAATCTGTGCTGTCTAGGCTTTCTTTTTTTTTTTTTTTTTTTTTTTTTGCGGGGGTGTGGGGGAGAGAGAGATGAGGGAGGGAGGAGACTGGGAGGACGGCGGGTGGGGGGAAGGGAGGGAGGCAAGCAGAGAGCGAGGAGGGAGGGGAGTCGGAGGAGGAGGAGGAGCCCTCTGTCTAGGCTTTCTTAGGGTGGTTTCATCATCATCAGGGACCCAGGTTTTTTGAACCATGTGACCCCATTAGCCTCAACATGTAACTTCTAACCTGTTGTCCAAGATGGCTAGTTGAGTATCTGTCATCACTTTGATTTTCCAACCATTGGTAAGGAAGAGGAATGAAAATGGGTCCTCTGCTTATGGATACTTCCAAACTTTGCAAGCACTATTTCTGCTTATGTTCAGTTGATCAGAATTTAGTTGTGGCCATACTTAGCTGCAAGAGGGGCTGCAGAACGTCTTTCTTCCAGGCAATCATGTGCCCAGTTAAAAATTAGACGTTTGCTCTCAAGGAAAAGGAAGCAAATGGGCATTGGGAGATATAAGAACCAGATTCCAAATTCTTTCAGGTTACAGAAATTATTTCTTCAAAACTAACTTGTTTTTATAATAACAAAAAGACACTAAATATATAAATAAAATAAAAACATGCACTTCTGTTTTTATCTTTTTTTTTTTTTTTTTTTTTTTGAGTTGGAGTCTCACTCTGTCACCCAGACTGGAGTGCAGTAGCCGCTCCCAGCCACCGCAAC
>NW_007250724.1:646910-670547 GCF_000164805.1 Carlito syrichta
CCGCTGCACTCCAGTCTGGGTGACAGAGTGAGACTCCAACTCAAAAAAAAAAAAAAATGACCCATAAGCTGATTACTAGTAATTAAAGCATATGCTATGAAACAGACCAGCTTTGGTATCGGCATATCAAGTTTGAATATAAGATCAGTAGATTCAAAGCTAAGTTACGGGGGTGGAGTGGGGAGAACTAAGTTACAATATGGTAAACACCTTGTTTTACCTGAGCAGCTTTGAGTGTAGTTTTCCTATGTGAGTTCTAAACCTTGTTACATATAAATATACAAGAACAGAAGTAGGATGCCTCTTGTTTAGAAACACCAGCATCTCTGCCAGACCCATCTTAGCTAGAATAAGAATATGTCTTGATTTTATTCTGGACTTTTTTTTTGATTTGGAGTCTCACTATAGGCATGTGCCACCACACCTGGCTAATTTTTTGATTTATTGTAGAGACAAGGTCTCACCAAGTTGCCCAGGCTGGTCTCGATCCCCTGGACTCAGGCAATCCTCTCGCCTCAGCCTCCCAAAGTTCTGGGATTACAAACCTGAGCCACTATGCCCGGCCTATTCTGAACTTTTCTTAATTGTAGTCTATCATTTTCACTTTACTGGGTCATATCCAGCTTTGTCCATTGTACAAGCAGTTCACAGTGCACTTTGTATCTTGGGAACTGTCTGCACAGTTGACCTGTTGGCATAGTTTCTCACTCACCTTTAGTCTCTCTTCCAGTAATGTTAAAGAACTCTTTCCATTTCTGCATTTGAGATAAGAATTTCAGTCAGTGATATGTGCTTTTTAGTTGTTTAAAAATGTGCTTGGCTGGACACCCTGGCTTTCGCCTGTAATCCCAGTACTTTGAGAGGAGGAGGCGAGAGGATTGCCAGAGCCAAAAGGTTTCAAACCAACCTGGGCAACTTGACGAGACCTCATCTCTACAGTAAATCAAAAAATTAGCCAAGCGTGGTGGCACGTATCTGTAGTCCTTGCTACTTGGGAGGCTAAGATGGAAGGATTGCCTGAGTCCAGCAGGTTGAGATTGCCGTGGCCGTGAACATGCCACTGCACTCCAGCTAGGGGGTCAGCAAGACTGTGACTCAAAAAAAGACTGGGCACAGTGGCTCAAACCTGTAATCCCAGCACTTTGGGAGGCGAGGTGAGAGGATTGCCTGAGCCCATGGGTTCGAGAACAGCCTGGGCAATTTGGCAAGACCTCATCTCTACAATAAATCAAAAAAACAGCTGGTGTGGTAGCATGCGCCTGTAGTTGGAAGACTGAAGCGGAAGGATCGCCTGAGCCCAGCAGGTCGACACTGGGATGGCCATGAGCATGCCACCGCACTCCAGCCTGGGCAGTGGAGTGAGACTCCAACTCAATAAATAAATAAATAAATAAAGTGTGGTTATGCTAGCCTGAACAACAAAGCTAGACCTCTTCTGTTTAAAAAAAAAAAATTATCCAGGCACATGATGTACACCTATAGTCCCAGCTACTTGGGAGGCGGAGGAATGAGGATCACTTGAGCCCGGTGTTTTGAGGCTGCAGTGAGCCCTGATTATGCAGCCTGGGCAACAAAGTAAGACCTTGTCTCAAAAACACCCCTCTAGACTAAAAGTGTGCTTACTTATTTTCTTCCCACTTTAAAACATAAGAGAGCAAGATGGGTCCTCTGCTTACTAGGTTTTGTTAACTGCTGAAATCCCTATTCCTATTCAATTGCTGAGAAACTATTTATGATTTAATAAAGAATACATGTTCTCTTCTGACTATAATGTGATTTGGGGGAATGAGGAGATTTGTTAGGGAAATGAGAAAGACATTTAAAGAAATCTGTGAAACTCTGTAAGTCATCTCACAGGAGAAAATAATCTCAGTACACTAAATTGAAATCTTTTGGAGGGGAGCCAGCTATGTTGTTGTAAGGCATACATAATATATGTTGCCCATCTTCCTGTATCTCAAATAGACCTATACTGCCTGACATACAGCCTTTCAGCAGGACAGAAAACAAAGTTGGAATTGCCCTGGAAAATCTAGACATACAGATACGCAAGCTCTTCTGTATAATAGAAACCTCAAGATGCTTCCTAGTAGCGTTCAAGGCTTTCCCTTTTTTAATGTATTTTCTTCCAGTTTTTTCTATAAAGAGAAGATGTTTTCAATTACATGATCATTTAACATCTCAGCAATTTGTATAGCCTTCAGACTATAAGAGATGCCTTTTAATACACTGGATGGTGTGTCTTCGTTTTTGACAGTGTTTAAAGGCATACCAGGGTTAAGTCTATGATAGATTGCCAAGACATACAGATCAGATTAGGAGAGTTTTCTTGATGACTACGGTCTGTGCCTTTGTAGTACTTGGCAGCTACTCCAGCAGGGACATTGTTAGTAACTTTTTGGCTTTGTCTTCTCCCAGACTCCTGGATTATCACAGTCCAACTTTGTGCAGGGATCATTCCCTCACTCTATACATATCTGCTGCAACAGCAACCATGATATTATAACTCAGTAAATGCTGCTTTCTAAATTTGGGCTGATTTAACCTTAGCATGTCTTAAATGTGAAAAGCTACCCCTCATTTTTATCAGGGCCTGAAATCTGATAATTTTTTGTGTTATTTTCATGTGAGAATGAGTAGACCCAAAAGGATTAGGGACTTAACTTTCTGTGTCAACAGACCTTTTCTGACTGGAAGCTTTCTTTCCTAGTTTGTTGCTTGTGAGTAACGTTGAGTCTATAGTTTTCTGCCTAAGGGGAAAAAAAAGAGTAATGGGTGGTTACCTTCCTAAAACGTTGATTGGACTGTGTTCAGAGAAGGGGATTCTTTGGGGACATTGTGCAATCTTTGTGGTGCGTTTCGTAGTGTGGCCTGTGAGTGTCTTGGTACTTGTGGGCCTTGATCTGCTCTCTTGGCTGTTCTCCACCACTTCTCACCATCAACTCTATAAGAAAAACAAGTGGTATTCTATAAACAAAAAAAATTAAGATGCTTTACATTTTCCATATTCATTTCTCAAACTCCCTGTCTTTTCCCCCTACAGTGACTTGATTTTCAGACCTATTCAATGAAGCATACCTTGATGTTGAAATTGGGTCTACCTTTCTCAGAAGAAAAGAGCCAAGAAGCTAGAATAATAATCATCTCAGAATATAAACGTGTTATAGAAATGATACAAATTAGATGCATTTCATTCTGTGTGTTGGCAGGGGGTGGTAAATGGCCCCAGTTGCAATAGGAGAGAACCCTTCTTAGGTCTGGTACTAAAAACTCTTGCCCTGCATAGTCCCTAATTATTTTAGAGTTAACTGAGACAATTGTTAGAAAAGAACAAGATGTATTTTGTTTCTGTATTTATTCTACTTATAACTATTTTGATTTCATTGCTATGTGGTTGGCACCAACTGAGAAAAGAGGAAAAAAATAAGTCGAAAGTTACAGAAACCTGAATTATGAGGAGAATTCTGAGGATTATCAGTAAAACGTACTCAAGTGTTATATTCTTTTTTTTGAGATGGAGATCTCACTATCACCTAAGCTGGAGTGCAGTGGCATGCTCATGGCTACTGCAGCCTTGACTCAGGCAATCCTTCTACCTCAACCTTACAAGTAGCTGGAACTACAGGCACGCACCACCACTCCTAGCTAACATTTTGATTTACTGTATAGACAAGGTCTCACCAAGCTGCCCAGACTGGTCTCATATCCCTGGGTTCAGGCAATCCCCTTACCTCTGCCTCCCAAAGTACTGGGATTACAGGTGCGAACCACTGTGCCCAGTTTCAAATGTGATATTCTACTTCCACTGAGAGTCAGGTCATATCTTTGTTTGGAAATAAATTATTTATTAACCAGAGAAATCTTCACTAGATTGAGGTCCTTATAAAATTAGGTGAAATATTGTCCTAAGAGATACAAAAATTTTGTTTTGTTTTGTTTAAAGACAGGATCTGGCTGTGTCATGCACGCAGGAGTGCAGTGGAGTAATAATGGCTTACTATATACAACCTTGACATTCTGGGCTCATGTGACACCTTCCCAAAGCCCAGGGACTATAAGTGTGTACCACCACAACTAGCTAATTGGTTTTTTTTTTGGTTTTTTTTTGTAGGGACAAGGTCTTGGTATGTTTCCCAAGCTGGTTTTGAGCTCCTGGCCCCAAGCCATCCTCCCGCCTTGGCTTCTGAAAGTGCTGGGATTACAGATGTGATCCACTGTGCCCAGCCTAAGAGATACAAAGTTATAACAAACAAAGTTCAAAAATATTGGCATTCTAGTGGATGACATTTTTTGTTGTTCTGAATGCTAATAGCTGGAGCTTACAGATGATTTTTTTTTTAGTGAGATGTCTGTGATGAAGGAATTTGCTGAGTACCCTGTCTGCCTGGCTGGCTCAGTCTCTGTAATAGAGCCTTATCGTCTCACCAAGAGACAAGGCTTGGCTCTTTTCATTATTTACTTATTTGCTTACTCATTTTTTTTGTTTTCTTATATTTTACCTCTTTGTTTTTTTACCATAAATGCAAATTTAATGGAACCTTAGAATGGGAGAGTCTTGTGGATCCCCTGGTAGGCAGTCTGTTCTTCCCAAGTCTTCTGGAGCTAAGTTAATGGAATTATCTCCAAGACTGCAGGTCACTGGTTTTCTTTCATCTTGACAGGAGGCATTTTCTAGAATTGAGATCTTGCTTTAAGATACATGTAAGACTGACAGGGAATGATAGTCGAATGGGTAGAATATATTTTCAACACCAGATAACTTTAAAATAATTAAGTTCTCTTATGTCAGGATCTGACCTGGAGTGTATTGTGTTCCTAGAACAGAGTACATCTTGAGACCCTGACTTCTTCTGCCAGCTCTGATCCCAGTGGGTGAGGCTTAGTGAAGCACAGGTTAGCCATCTTGCTTCAAAGAACACAATCAGATTTTGGTTTGATGCTAGTTGTTGTTGGTGGGAGATAAGCTGGTCACGTAGTTTAAAATGTTTGTTGTTAAAGAACATTTTCAAAGAAGTTTTTGTTGTACTTTCCTGTGGCTAAGAAAAGATATCTTAACAATTGGCAGCTAAGAGGGCAGTGTTCCATGCCTTTCGACCTTAAATTGGACCCTGAAATGGGATTCTGTTTTCAGTGGACATCCCTTGGGGGACCTTAATCTCCTGGATGCTCAAAAGTCAACTCAGATCCTTTAGGGCAAAAGGCCAGTCAAAGCAGAGGGCATGGAGAAGGTCAGTGTGCAGAGCTACAGAACTGCCATAGGGCATTTTTTGTGCTTCCCTCAGAATTTCTGATCTCTTACTGTTTTCCTTCCTACCTTTCTTTTCTTTTTTCTCTCTCATTTTGGGTTTGGACTTTGGGAATGGTGAGTTTTATAAAATATTTGAACTATAACATATCCTTGTACTATCAAGAATGAACCTGGGCCGGGCTCGGTGGCTCAGCCTGTAATCCTAGAACTTTGGGAGGCCGAGGTGAGTGGATTGCCTGAGCCCACGGGTTCGAGACCTGCCTGGGCAACTTGGTGAGACCTCATCTCTACAATAAATAAAAAATTAGCTGGGTGTGGTAGCGCTCGCCTGTAGTTCCAGCTACTTGGAAGGCTGAGGCGGAAGGATTGCTGGAGCCCAGCAGGTCGAGGCTGCGGTGGCCGGAAACGGCCACTGCACTCCAGTCTGGGCGACAGAGTGAGACTCCAACTCAAAAAAAAAAAAAAAAAGAATGAACCTGACTGCTTTATAAAAGATTTCTATAAAAAATACTCTTTTGCCGGGCACAGTGGCTCATGCCTGTAATCCCAACACTTTGGGAGGTGGAGGAGAGAGGATTGCCTGAGTCCAGGGGTTTGAGACCCACCTGGGCAACTTGGCAAGACCTTGTCTCTATAATAAATCAAAAAATTAGTGGGTATGGTGTCACACCACTATAGTTTCAGCTGCTTAGAAGGCTGAGGCAGAAGGATCACTTGAGCCCAGTCGCCTGAGGCTGCAGCGGTGGCTATGAGTATGCCACTGCACTCCAACCTGGGTGACAGAGTGAGACTCTGACTCAAAAAAAAAAATGAGTGCTCTTATAATAAGAGAAATGGCATACATCTCTCTTAAACCTGTTATTTTTGTTTTTCTTACTTTGCTCTTTCTGTGGATTCATTTGACTGTCATGGCTCTTGAAATTTTGGTAGCAGCCATTTACTAACAGCCCCCTTTATCTTAGGCACAGCACCAGTTTTGGCAATAGACAGTGCCTCTATGGAAGTCTCTAAAAACTTCCTATGGGTTCATTGCCTGGGAATTTCTTTAATCTTTACATTGTACATCTTTTCAGCAGAAGTCACCTTTTTGGTGTGGCAAGTATGATAAGTTGCTGACTCTCTGGAATTTAAAAACAAAGACAGACAATATGGTGAAAAGGAATCCTGACTTTTAGTACCATGTGTTGCTAATTAGCTGTGTAATCCTGGGCAGACTACTTCATGTATCCCAGCCATGCTTTCCCATGTGTAAATAGATTTTTATATATGCCCTACTTCTGAGAATCTAGTGAGATGACATTTATGAAGAATGCCTTTGTAGACCGTAAATTACTTTGTGAATAGAGATTGCTATCTCTAGTAAGTAGTACCAATTCTCAGCCACCAATAACCTGATTTTCCCATGCTGTGCTTGGAAGAAGCACAAATCAATGAAGAGTGATTGCTGATTTTTTTGGTGTGAATTTTATTTACAAGACTCACATATTTTTTTCCCTGTCTTTGGATCTTGTTTCTCTCTGTGTTTTAGTGAGAAGATCTGTTATGTCACACAGCGATCATTTTCTCAGTTCAAAGTTCAGAACTGTGACTGAGATTGTGTTAGCGATCTTTAACACAAGATACAAAGCTGGTGACCAAAAATGTTCTTTCCTTTCCGGGTTTTTTTTTTTGTAACTCTCATTACCTTAAGAATCCTTGAGGGCTGGGTATGAGCCAACTGGCGCATATGGTACATTCTCAACTCTCTAACCCAAGTCCTTCTCACCGTCTGCCAGTCACAAAATTAAGTGGTAAAGTCTTTAAAGAGCAGCTGATGCAAAAAGAAATGGGAACGTAGATGTTGAATTCAGCAGCCCTCAGACCCAGAGTTTGCTCCTCTGTAGTATTCCTGAAGTAGAGAATGAGGACTTGCTTTGCCATTCTGAGGTGCAAATATCTAGAGCTTTTTGTAGCTTCATATTAAGACCCCTTGAAATATACTTAGGGGCCAGACTTGGTGGCTCAGCCTGTAATCCCAGCACTTTGAGAGGCCGAGGCTAGTGGATTGCCTGAGCCCTTGGGTTCGAGACCCACTCAGGCAACTTGGCGAGACCTCGTCTCTACAATAAATAAAAAATTAGCGGGCATGGTAGCGTGCCTGTAGTTCCGGCTTCTTGAAAGACTGAGGCAAGAAGGATCTCCAGAGCCCAGCAGGTAGAGGCTGTGGTGGCCAGGAGCATGCCACTGCACTCCAGTCTGGGCAATTGTGAGACTCCAACTCAAAAAAAAAAAAAAAAAAAAGAAATGTATTTAGGGACATCTGTATGTATCTTTAGCAAGTTAGGACTTTGGGCTTAAGAGGATTTTAGCAGATTTTAGTCTAATTTAAGCCTAATCTAATACTATTGAGAAAGAAGAGATGTCTCTGGTTTTACTTTCAAATATTTGGTGTCTCTTTAGGAACCAGACCTGGTTAATCAGACCCATGGCCTTCCTGGTACCTTTGCTTGAGTAGCTTAATAACCCAATAATTGAAATATGAATAAAAATCCATGTGAAAATGACAGATAGTAGACAATTAGTAGTGAACATCCACTAAAAGTGATTGCATTCTCCTATCCATTTATTAATCCAGCTTTCCATGGATGGTTTCCCTAAGAGACACTGATAGGTCTCTGCTCTGTGAAATGTGGGGAAAGGGCCTGGCAGAAATGGGGAGAAGTACAGCATACGTGTGTCAAGCCTGTGCTGGGTGTATCTTGGCTGCCTGTGTATGATAGCAGCTGTGGGGAATCAAATCATAGATAAGCCTGGTTGTTCTCATTTAGGTTTTTCCTTTGTTTATTCTTGCTAAAACAGTTGACTATCCTTCAACAGTGATATTAAAACCTTTCATATTCTTTAGCAGTAGTCGCTGCTAGCCTTATGTAGACATGTGCAAGTTGGGGAAAAATAAGGTTGCCTGGGTTGTAGGAGACTCTGTGAGAATAAGAAATCATTGCCTTTGTAACATATGAGGTGAAGGTAATCTCAAAGTTAATGTGTTGATGGGGGCTCCTGGGAGGGGGCGTTCCCTTCCTTGATAAAAGGGCATCCACAGCTACTGGAACAGTATATTTGTTGTCTGAGAAGTATAACGTACTCCTTGCCTTAGAAATTCCTGGATCTACTGATGCCTCCAAGTGGTGAAATCAGAATTTGCAATTGACTGAAATTGATAGTGCCTTGTTCTAGTGGCTACTGTTCACTGTTCAAATGATAGCTCACATGTTTTATGGATTGGGTATTCAGATATATGCTCTGACAGCAGTATCTTCCTCCAGAGCCACTGTGTGCTAAGCACTCTGGTCCTCCAGGGATAGTTGGCACTTTTCAGTCTTGTTCTTTCAGCAAGAGTTTATTAAGCTCCTCTTCTGTACCAGATATTGTGTTTGCTGCTGATAATAAAAGACCAGCAATATTTAGCCTGGACTTTAAAATCTAAACCACTAGCTGGGCACAGTGGCTCATGCCTATAATCCCAGCACTTTGGGAAGCTATGGCAAGAGGATTGCTTGAGCTTGCCAGTTTGAAACCAGCCTGGGTAACATAGTGAGACCTTATCTCTACGACAAATCAAAAAAATTAACTGGGTGTGGTGGTGCGTGCATGTAATTCCAGCTACTTGGAAGACTGAGGTGGAAGGATCGCCTGAGCCCAGTAGGTCGAGGCTGTGGTGGCAGTGAGCATACCACTGCACTCCAGCTTGGGCGACAGAGTGAAACTCTGATTCAAAAAATAATAATAAATAATGAATGAATGAATAAAATCTGGACCACTAATTTGACAATTAAGACAAAGTGCTTATCATAAAGATATGGGTTCTGTGGTGGGACATGGTGGTTTGTACCTGTAATCCCAGCACTTTGGAAGGCCAGGGTAGGAAGATCGCTTAAGCCCAGGAGTTTGAGACCAGCCTAGGCAACATAGTGAGACTTTGTATCTACGAAAAAATTAAAGACTGGGCATAGGGGCTCACACCTGTAATCCCAATACTTTGGGAGGCCGAGGTGAGAGGATTGCCTGAGCCCACAGGTTTGAGACCAGCCTGGGCAACTTGGCGAGACCTCATCTCTACAATAAATCAAAAAATTAGCTGGGCGTGGTGGCACGTGTCTAGTTGGAAGACTGAGGTGGAAGGATCACTTGAGCCCAGTAGCTCAAGGCTACTGTGGCCATGAGCATGCCATTTCACTCCAATCTGGGCAACAGTAAGACTCTGACTCAAAAAAAAAAGAGAAAAATTTTTAAAAATTAGCCAGATGTGGTGGTGCTTGCCTGTTATCCTAGCTACTCAGGAAACTGAGGTGGAAGGATCACTTGAGCCCAGGCGGTCAAGGCTGTGGTGAGCCATGATCGTGCAATTGCACTCCAGTCTGGGTGACAGAGGGAGACCCTGACTCAAAAAAAATTTTTTTTTAAAGGTCAGGCATGATCTCACGCTTGTAATCCTAGTACTTCGGGAGGCTGAGGAGAGTGGATTGCTTGAGCCCCGGAGTTTGAGACCAGCCTGGGAAACAGCAAAGCCTTGTCTCTACAAAAATTATCTGGGCATGGTGGTACACGCCTGTAGTCCCACATCTCAGGATGTTGAGGTGGAACAATCGCCTGAGCCCAGGAGTTGAGGCTACTGTGAGCCGTAATCGTCATAATCATGCCACTGTACTCCAGGCTGGACGACAGAACAAGATCCAGACTTTAAAAAAAAAAAAAGTTACATTTTTAGTGACCATTCCCTGTGTTTCTTATGAAAGCTTAGTCTTTTAGGAGATTGAAATATATTGTGAGATGTTCCTACCTACCTAGCAACCAAGATGTAGTGAGTGGCTATTTGACCCTATCTAGTCTTACCTGCTGATGCTAGTCCTTTTTTAAGTGCTGAAGTTTTGAAATAATCAACATTTATTTATTGTTGGTAATAAATGTAATCTTTATCGAGCCCTCACTATATTCCTTGCTAAGCTCTTTACATGAATGAATTTTTAAAATCTTTACAGTCACCCTAAGAAGTAGGTATAGTTATCTATACTTTACAGATACAGAAATACAAGTTAAGGATCTTGCCGAAGGTCATGGAGTGGAAGCAGGATTCAAATTTAAGGAACCTGGCCCAAAGTCCGTGCTCTTAAATGATGTGATATACAGTATCTGACCTTGGAAGGGGTTCATCTTTACTAACTTCTTGCTTGACAGAGTGGTACTTCCCTGATTCTTCCTGCCTGCAGAGCTTGTCTATTTCCTGATTGGCCTCTGAGGCCAGATTGCCTATCGCTAATACTGAGCAGGAGTTGGTGAATGGCATAGGAGTTTCTTTCTCCAAAACCCTAGATGTAAGTCCAGTTCTGCCTTTCACCAATTGGCTGATCCCACTTCTCTGAGCATGTGTCCTCACATGTGAAATAGAGGTAATATAACTTCATGGGATCATGTAGAGGATTAAATAATATAATGTACTTAGCAGTTACTGGCGCCGAGTAAGTGCTTAATAAATGTTAGTGATTTTTATTATCATTGTCCTTAGACTGGAGAACAAGCCAGTAAGTAGTTTTTCAGAGACCAGATGCTAACACCTAGGTAGGCAGGCAGTTTTCCTTTGGTTTTGACAACACAATAATTTTATTCTATGTATTTCTCTTGACTTTTTTGATGTGAAAAGCAGAGAGGTAAAGCATTATTTGACAGATGTATGGATTCGAGCAAGAAACTGAGGTCCAATTGCAAAGAAATGCCTTGTATAACTCAGAACCCTGTCTGAGGAGACACAGAGGACCCTAGAGGGCGGAGAATGAACACAGCGCAGGGGCTAGTTCCAGAGTCACATCCTCGGTTAGTTCACTTACAAGTTTGGGTGAGGGTCCCTTGTCAATAGGCAGAGGTTTTTTTCCCTCTGCTCTAACATATATCTGCTGTTTAGTGTTTATTAAACAAAACTTCTTGGGGGGGTGTGAAATAGAATTCATGCTTATATAAAATAGAGAGGCAAGAGAGCTCTATAACAGCCTTGTTGAGCTTTTTTTCCACATGTTCCTGTGCCAGACTTTCCCAAAGGCTTATTTATTTGCCAGTGGTTGCTCCTCAGATCTCAGGGCTAGCTCACTCTGTAGGCTCCAAGCCAAAGTGATGCTGCTGCTGCCGCCGCCACCGCTACCACCACCACCACCACCACCACCACTACTACTACTACCACTACCACTGCTACCACCAGTCATTCACAGTTTCCAGCAATAAGGATGTAATCTGCTGTGAAACTTTCAACTTCCTCCTTTCTTCCTGTCTTCGGTGTTGTACCTCTTTCTCCTGGTGCTTTTGCCATGCAGCCAGTGTTTCAAAGAATATTTTCAGGCACCAAAGTTATAGCCCTTACTACCTCTCCAGGGAGATGTGAGTTAGCCATGGAAAAGAAGATAATTGTGAGGGCTTCTATTCCTCTGTGCTGCAGAAGGAAGAGTTTGCTTCTTGATAGTGTGCTAGCTCCTGAGCCAGGTGGGGGACTTGCTGGGACTCATGAGAATGTACTGCATGAGGAGACTGGGCCTAGCCTGCCCAAGGACAACACCCTAAACTGCAAGAGCCAAGGCTGAAGACTGATTTCACCTTCTCCCACTTCCCTTCCCTAAGCTTAAGCTTGCTATGACACACTGCCACAAGTCTGTGGCTTAAAACAGCCGTTTCCTTTTGCCGATGAATAAGCTAACTCTTTATAAAATGTTTCAGCTTAGGAGACTGGAAAGGTTCTCTGTGCCTTTCTGTCTCTGTTTCTCTGAGGGTTGATGTTGATGGCTTATGTCTTTGTCTTTACAGGGAACTCTAATGATCCATGACAAAGAGATTACCTTCAACTATGTACCAAGCCCAGATTTTTGGTACTGCAAACGAGTAAGTACTGATAATTCCTTTCTTTAGAAGTAAGCATCTGGCATAACAGCTCCTCCATATTTCTAGAAATGCTGCCTGGTAGCAGCATTGCCAAGGGTAAAACTCTTTTCCCTCTGCTCACTTCATATGAACTGGAGGTTGGGGTGCGGTCATTCACAATTTCTGCTTTCCAGTTGCTACATGTGGCCATAAAGCATTCTGGGCCTGCAGTTGGAGACCATTTCCCAAGGGTATGTGCCATGCTTTCTGTCAGTTATAAAAAAAAATACAGTCCCTTGACTTATAACCTCTTCTCACCCTTTCTAGGGATGATTATATGGGAATTGGTATTTGGAAAGGTGGATTTTGAGGGGCAAGTTGTACATTTTGGATTTCCAAGGGTATAGAACTTCAGGTACCATGGCATTTTACCTTTGTTAAATTTCATATTCTTTTAGAATGGGTTATTTAAAGTTTTAGGCTATACTATATAGAGGTCCAGTTTGGTTGCAATGAGCATGAAAAAATGATTTGTCTTCATTGCTACTTCTTAACTTCAAAAATAATTATGAAAAATGTATAATATAGTTTCTGAACCATGGTTCATTAAAAGTATGTGGAATTTGCTGGGTACAGTGGCTCACGCCTATAATCCCAACACTTTGGGAGGCCGAGGTGAGAGGATTGCCTGAGCCCATGGGTTCGAGACCAACCTGGGCAACTTGGCAAGACCTCATCTCTACAACAAATCAAAAAATTAGCCAGGCATGGTGGCACATACCTGTAGTTCAAGCTACTTGGAAGGCTGAGGTGGAAGGATCACCTGAGTCCAGCAGATTGAGACTGTGGTGGCCATGAGCATGCTACTGCACTCCAGCCTGGGTGACACAGTGAGACTCCAACTCAATAAATGAATGAGTCACCAAACTGTTTTTCATAGACTGCAACTGCACCATTTTATATTCCCACCAGTGATGTATATCTCATCATGGTTTTGGTTTGCATTTTCCTAATAACTAATGGCTTTGAGTATCTTTTCATGCATTTGTTGGCCATTTATATCCTCTTTGGAGAAATGTTCAGTCGAGTCCTTTTCCCTTTTTAATTGGCTTATACCATATGTCTTTTGTTGTTTTAAGACTTCTTTATATTTTCTGGATATTAATCTTCATCAGATTTATGATTTACAAGTATTTTCCCTTACTTTATTGATAGTATTCTTTATGCACAAAAGTTGTTTTTTTGAAGTCAAGTTTATCTATTTTTTCTTTATTGCCTGTCATGTCTAAGATACCATTGCCAAATTCAAGGTCATGAAGATTTACCCCTATGTTTTCTTCTAAAAGTTTGTCTCTTATATTTAGGTCTTTAATCTATTTTGAGTTTTTTTTTTTTTTTTGAGTTGGAGTCTCACTCTGTCACCCAGACTGGAGTGCACCCAGTGCACCGCAGCCTCGACCTGCTGGGCTCCAGCAATCCTTCCACCTCAACCTTCCGAGTAGCCGGAATTACAGACATGTGCTATCATGCCCGGCTGATTTTTTGATTTATTGTAGAGATGAGGTCTCGCTGCCCAGGCGGGTCTCGAACCCGCAGGCTCAGGCAATCCACTCACCTCAGCCTCCCAAAGGCACGGGATTACAGGCTGAGCCACCGAGCCCAGCTTTTGAGTTAATTTTTTAATATTGTTTGAGGTAAGGGTTCAATTTTATTCTTTGGCATATGGATATTAATTTGTCCTAGCACCATTTGTTGACAAGACTATTCTTTCCCCATTGGCACCCTTATTGGAAATCAATTGATCATAAATCTAGAGGCTTATTCCTAGATTCTTGGATTTATTTTATTGATCTATATGTTTATCCTTATACCAGTCACACACTATTTTGATTATGATAACTCTGGTAAGATTTGAAGTCAGGTAGTGTGGGCCCTTCAACTTTGGTCTTCTTTTTCAAGATTGTGTGTTGGCTATTCAGGGTCCCTTACAATTCTATAAAAAAATATATTATTATTTTTTGAGTTGGGATCTTACTCTGTCATCCAGGGTGGAGTGTGTAGTGGCATGATCATAACGATCACAGGTCAGGGCGGTTTTGACCCCCTGGGCTCAGGTGATTCTTCCACCTCAGCATCCTGAGTAGCTGGGACTATAGATGTGTGCCATACCTGGCTAATTCACTATGTTGCCCAGGTTGGTCTTGAACTCCTGGGCTTAGTCGATCTATTCGCCTTGGCATCCCAATGTGCTAGGATTATAGATATGAACCACCACCATACTTGGCTAATAATTCTACATTTTAGGATCAGTTTTTTCATTCCTGCAAAAAAAATCCATTAGAATCTTGATAACATTTAACATTTTAATTTTATTTTTATTATCTTTTTATTATAAATTTATTATTTTTATTATTATTATTATTTTTTTAGTCAGAGACTCACTCTGTCACCCAGTCTGGAGTGTAATGGCATGCTCACAGCCACTGCAGCCTTGACCTGCTGGGCTCAGGTGATTCTTCTGCCTCAGCCTTCCAAGTAACTAGAATCACAGGCATACATGACCATGTCTGGCTAATTTTTTTTTAATTCACTGTAGAGCTGAGATCTCTCCAAGTTGCCCAGGCTAGTCTTGAATCCCTGAACTTAGACAATCCTCTTGCCTCTGCCTCCCAAAGTGTTGGGATTACAGATGTGAGCCACTGCATCCGGCCTTATTTTATTTATTTTTGAGTTGAGGGTCTCACTTTGTCACCCAGGCCGGAGTGCAGTGGCACAATCACAGTTGACTGCAGTCTCAAATTCCACTGGGGCTTAGAGATCCTTCTACCTTAGCCTCTCAAGTAGCTGGGACTACAGGCTTGCACCATCATGCTTGGCTAATTAAAAAAATATATTTTATAGAGATGAAGTGTCACTGTGTTTCCCAGGCTGGTCTCAGACTCCTGGACTCAAGCAGTCATCCAGCCTCAGCCTTCTAAAGTCCTGGAACTACCCCGTACAGCCATATTTAACATTTTATTTTGTTTTGTTTTATTTTATTTTGAGTTGGAGTCCTCCTCTTGTCACCCAGGCTGGAGTGCAGTGGCACGCTCACGGCTACCGCAGCTTTAACCCATTGGGTTCAGGAGCTCCTTCCGCCTTAGCCTTCCAAGTAGCTGGAACTACAGACACATGCCACCACGCCTGGCCACACAGTTAACATTTTAATAGTGACTGCCTCTGTTGTGGGATTATGGATGATTCCTTCCCCCCATACTTTCCATATTAGGTATAATGTTGCATGTGGTTTTTTTTTTTGGTTTTTTTTTTTTTGAGTTGGAGTCTTACTCTGTCACCCAGACTGAAGTGCAGTGGCATGCATGCTCACAGCCACCCCAGCATCACCCTGCTGGGTTCTGGCGATCCTTCCGCCTCAGCCTTCCAAGTAGCTAGAACAACAGGTGTGCACTACCACACCTGGCTAATTTTTTATTTATTGTAGAGTCAAGGTCTCACCAAGTTGCCTTGGCTGGTCTTGAACCTGTGGCCTCAGGCAATCCACTCGCCTTGGCCTCCCAAAGTGCTGGGATTACAGGTTGAGCCACCGAGCCCAACTACAAACTACATTTTAAGTCTCCACTGATCAATTGATGAGCAATTAGTTTAATTCCACATCTTTGCAATTGTGAATTGTGTTGCTGTAAGCATGCGAGTACAGTTGTCTTTTTTTGTATTATAATCTCTTCCTTTGGATAGATATCAAGTAGTGGGATTGCTGGATTAAATGATAGATTTACTCTTATTTCTTTGAAAAATCTCCATACTGATTTGCATAGAGGTATACTAATTTACATTCATTATTTCTTTTTTTTTTTTTTGAGTTGGAATCTCACTCTGTTACCTAGGCTAGAGTGCAGTGGCATGCTCAAGGCCACCACAGCTTTGTCCTGCTGGGCTCAGGCGATCCTTTCACCTCAACCTTCCAAGTAGCTAGAACTACAGGCACACACTACCATGCCCAGCTTATTTTTTGATTTATTGTAGACGAGGTCTCACCAAGTTGCCCAGGCAGGTATCTATAATCAGGTAGAGGGACCTAGCATTAAAGAGAAAGGGAAAAGTTTTTTTACTATATTTTCTGTTAAGCAGCAGAAAACAAATGTTAATATCTGATGTTAGACTTATACAGCAGTTACCAAGACTGTTTCTTGATAAAACAGAATTGCTTGCTTATGTTGCCCCCTAAAATGATAGGACACTTGTTCAGTCAGCTTCTTGAGATTGTCATCCCTAAATACAAGTTGATCTGTAAACTTTCTTTTGTTTTTTTTGGATTTTTTGAGTCAGGGTCTCAGGCTGGAGTGCAGTAGCATGCCCACGACTCACTACAAACTCGGCCTCTTGGGCTCTAACAGTCCTTTTGTCTCAGCCTCTCAGGTAGCTGGGACCTTGTACTTTCTGAGCTTTTCAAAAGGGTAGAGGTACCATCCTTTTATATGCAGCCTTTGGCCTGATGTGGAATGTGCTGATACATGCTACAACCTATATGAACCTTTAAAACACTATGCCAGACACAAAAAAACACATATATTGTACAGTGGGTAAGAATGGGAAGTTACCAGTAGATTACTTTGGAGGGGGTGATGAAAATGTTAGAATGCTGTAATGATTACACTGTACATTTACTAAAAGTCATTGAACTTAAAATAGATGAGTTTCTTGGTGTTTAAATTTTAAATTATACCTACTGAGGTTAGGATCCTAACTCTGCCACTTACTAGCTGAAGTGTAACACACCATAGCAGCTCTTCTGTGGTAACAAATAAAATCCCAGTGGCTTAAAAGAACAAGCAGCCGGGCTCGGTAGCTCAGCCTGTAATCCCATGCCTTTGGGAGGCTGAGGTGAGTGGATTGCCTGAGCCTGTGGGTTCGAGACCCTCCTGGGCAGCGAGACCTCATCTCTACAATAAATCAAAAAAATCAGCCGGGCATGGTAGTGCATGCCTGTAATTCCGGCTACTTGGAAGGATGAGGCGGAAGGATCACCGGAGCCCAGCAGGTCAAGGCTGCGGTGGCCGGGAGCGGCCACTGCACTCCAGTCTGAGCGACAGAGTGAGATTCCAACTCAAAAAAAATAAATAAATAAGAACAAGCATAGCCGGGCGTGGTGACTCATGCCTATAATCCCAGCACTTGGGAGGCTGAAGTGAGAGGATTGCCTGAGTTCAAGACCAGCCCAGCCAACTTAACGAGACCCCATCTCTACAATAAATCAAAAAATTAGCTGGGCATGGTGGCGTGCACCTGTGGTCCCAGCTACTTGGAAGGCTGAGGTAGAAGGATTGCCTGAGCCGAGCAGGTGTAGGCTGCAGTGACCGCAAGCATGCCACTGCACTCCGCCTGGGCGACAGAGTGAGACTCCGACTCAAAAAAAAACCAAGCATATTCTTCACTCACATTACATGTCAGAGATTATGAGTCATTTGCCACAGTTCTGCTCCACATGGCTTCTCATTCTAGTTTATAGCTAGATTGTGAGAATTGACGCCAACACACAGAGGAAGTCAGATTATGAGTCCTTTATTGATGCCAGTGACCGAGAGCAGACTAGTGTCCCAAATAACTCTCAGCCCCAAACAGTGAGTTGAGGGTATTTAAAGGCATAAATTACATAAGCTGTACAGTTTGATCAATAATTCTTGGCAATACATTTGGTTAGTAAAGGGTACAGATGGTTACAGAATTTATGCAACTAGGGAGTTTCCAACCACCAAAAGGTACAGGAATATGGGAGTGCAGGATGATTACAGGAAGGTCACATAAGGGGGTTATTCCTAGGTTAACATGGAAGATCTGTCACAAAATGGAGTTACTTTATGTCAAGCAAGCTGTTACAGGTTATTATAGGTTTTTGAGATTAGATATTTCATATTTCATTCATTTCTTTCCCCCCTTTTACTTGTTCATGAGTCAGTGCTTTGACTCATCAGTCAGAAGTGTATTATTATACTGGGTTTCTATATACATAAGTTTTATAGAACTGATTTGTTTGATGAGACAAATAATTCAATTTATTATGCAGGGCCCTATGAGTAAACCAAGGAGGGAGAAGTATGAAGAGTTTAACTAGACTCGTAACAAGAGTTGTTAACCATGGGTTTTAATTGAACAAGGATTAGAACCAGGATTTATTATGTTTTCTTTTTTTTTGTCATTTGTCTAAATTTTCCTGGACTTTTCGAAGAGTATTTTAAATAACCCTGAATTTGTTGGCATAAAAGTAACACGTTTCTCCAAGGGCTACACAGAGTCCACCTTGGGATAGAAAAAATAAGTTTAAGCCTTTACGATTTTGGGGGACAACTTTAGCTAGAGATTTTATCTGGTTGTGGAGTTGGTCCATGGTAAATTGCAGATTTCCTAGGTTAGCATTACTTTTTTGGGCAAGGTTAGATAAACCAAATTTTCCACGAATCAGAGCAGTGGTGCTGAGTGCAGCCACTCCCTCTATACTTAGTCTGATTAAGGCAGGTACTCCCAAGGGAACAGCACGTTTTGAACGAGTAATTGGAAGACCACGGGAATTGAGTAGAAGATCTCCTTTGGGACCGCTATAAGCATAAACCTGAGACAGCATATGAACAGTGATCTATAAGGTAGGCTGATTAAACCTTTTGATAGTAGCACACTTGGTAAGGCTTGTGGGACCAGCCAACCACGTGTTGTCAGGAGCCACGTAGGCCACGGATTTAGTCATAGTTGTGATGAGAGACAAGTTACAAATATTAGAAAATGGAGAAGTTTTTAGTTTAAAACCTGGAGTTATAAGACAGGAGGCTTTACCAGTTACATTACCTAGAGTAATGTGAACTATTTCCAAAGAACATTTATGATAGGGGTTTTAACTTCTAGGCCCACATAATATGGGGGTTTTGGTTGTAAGCAGAGCCAGCAATCTGAGGCCAACTGGGGCATAGTGGCGTTAAGCAGACGGTACATATTAGTTAATATAGGAAAAAGACTTAGGGGGTTGGCGAACCAGTTTTGGAAGTGGTCAAGATGAACTTGGGAGCTGTTGAGGTGAACCCGGGATAGTGACTTGGTTGGCAGACTGCAGAGGCTGAGGTGTAGAGGCTGATGGTAGCGGAACAAGGGATTTTTCAGCTCTGCCAATGGTCCTAGTGGTTTGACCATGGCTTTGTAGGCAAATGTGCGCCCCTGAATAGTGAATAAGGCGCCACAGTCATAACCATTTATGTAAAGTTGTATACCCCAGGTTTTTCTTGTACTCTAGGAAGAATGGAGAGGATTAGTAACCTTTATGTATATAGGTCGTTATGGGCCGGCATTTGACCAAAGGATGTTTTTAGATGTGTTATTAGGCCCCCCATTATAAGTTGCAATGGTGATGCATATTTAGTCTGGGCAAAAGAAGTTATTTTCCCAATTACAACTGTGGTCAGTGGGGTTACTGGGGCAGAGATAAAAGTTTACATTCTGAACATAATTGGGGGTTGCCCACTGTGTACATGATTCAGTGTAGTAAGGGTTTTGTTTACTGTACAGGTTTCCAGATAGAAATTTTTAAAAATTTGTAGCAGGTCAGGAAGGTTCACCTTAAACTGGACTGGAGGTAAACCGTGTGTCCAGTTTTGGATAGCTAGGACATCTCCTGTTGTGAAAGATGTTAGGGAGAAAGAGCACAGGGTGTCTTTAGACTTTCCAAGTAAAATAAACAAAATTAAACTTGATGTGAGCATAGCATTAACAGGGACTTTTTGCCCCATTTCCAATCTACAAGAGTTACAGTAAGCAGTCCTATGCCAAAACCCAAAACAAGTGGGATTACAAAAACAAGAGGTAAAGGATAAGTACAATGCATTTAAAATGAAATTAGCAACCAATCTGTTTGATTCTCACAGTTTAGATGTTCGTTGAAAGGTGACCTTGGGAGTGTTTTTGGTGTCCTTAATTACAGTTCAGTTGGCTGAATGGTAGCTGTTTTTCCTTGTTGAACAAGGGAGTGGATATTTGGGGTTCCTTGCCGCCACAGCGCAGTTGATGACACGAACTGGTGGAGTTAGGTCAGTTTTCCTGGCCCTTTTGACTTGGGTGTGGTGAATCCAGGCTGGTATTCCATTGACCTTGATTGCTGCTGGAGTGGTGAGGATGACGTGAAACGGTCCCTTCCAAACAGGAGTTTGTCCTTCTTTCTGGAACTTTTTGACGAAAACCAGGTTATTGGACTGGAATGCATGAAAAGGCATGGAGGATAGGGTGGGCATGACAGCACAAACACTGGAGTGTACAGTTGCCTGGACCTGTTGTAGAAACTGCAGATACTTTAACAGAGATTGATTGCTAATTTTTTTAAGGAAGAGGTACATTGGAATGGGTTAATGCGGGTTATACTTGAGAAGTTTGGGTTTTTAAAAAGACAAAGTTGGTAAAGTTATTTTTTACCTAGAGTATGTATTTTTCTAGGACATATCCTTTATTTTTATTATTGTGGTAAGGTTTAGGAATAAAATTAAAATGAACCGGGCTCGGTGGCTCAGCCTGTAATCCCATATTTTGGGAGGCTGAGGTGAGTGGATTGTCTGAGCCCACAGGTTCGAGACCCGCCTGGCCAACTTGACGAGACCTCATCTCTACAGTAAATAAATAAATAATTAGCCAGGTATGGTAGCGCGCGCCTGTAGCTCCAGCTATTTGGAAGGCTGAGACGGAAGGATCGCCGGAGCCCAGCAGGTCGAGGCTGCAGTGGCCGGGAGCTGCCACTGCACTCCAGTCTGGGTGACAGAGTGAGACTCCAACTCAAAAAAAAAATAAATAAATAAATAAATAAATAAAAATAAAATTGGCTTTTTGCTTTTGGTCTGTCCTTTTATTTCCCATTTCTGCTCTTGGAAATATTTTTATCATTTTGGGAACCGGGCGAAGATCAATCTTCTGTAAGTTCTTCCTGCTGAGGTGGGCTGTGGAGATGTCCCCTACCTATTTATTTCCAAGGGCATGTATAGGAATCAGTGGAACTTTAACCAAATATTATTTGGATTTAATAAAATACCAACTGAGAATACAGGCAAAAATTATTAGGCAAACAATGATGAGAAAGGCCATTGTCCCAGAAACAATGCTGGAAGAATGAAAGTAATTTAGTCTAAAACCTTTACTTTATTAATGTAAGTTGAAATATTTTTGTAAATTATTTATAGTAGTACTTTAATAAGGAAATACAGTTCCTTTATTTTAAAAAAACTAGTTATTTTATTATAGAACAAAAAAGTACCATATAAACATATTAATATGCTGTTTATAAGTAATTTTATTAGTTTTTTTAAGTTAGTATGGCAGTAGCTGCTAGGGTCCGAAGGCAAGATGGCCCCCCCCTTTGTTGTATTGTCTAATTGTTTAGATGAGTATGTTACTGCCTTTATATCTGGACTGTACTTTTGTCCTTGGACTGGACCGTACTTTAATCCTCGCAGCCCCAAGGCTATTTTTTTCTTCTCTGATGTATAAAAGGTAAATTTTTTCTTTTTTGGATAAAGCCATATGATGTCAACATGGATGGCCAGGACTAAAAGGCTGGCACCTGTGTTAAATTAAAAATTAATTTGGGTTCCAGCGCCCTGTTTTACCTGGGGGGTTGTTGGGGTGATGGTGAGCCAGTGCCAGGCAGTTTAGCAGGTTTGCAGGCCTTTATAGGTGGCCATTATTTGTGAGCCAAGTATTCTCTCCTCTCTTTAGAAGACAGTGAACCTGCTTCTGAATGGCTTATTGACCTGTACAGTGGACAAGGTCCAGGAGGTTAAGCCTCTTTGGGGCAACTATGTTTCTAGTGCCCCCACAGGCTGTATCCATGAGCAATGGACACCATTCTCTTAGCAGGTTTGTTTTTACCAGGTCTTTGATGGGCACTTGGAGTTTTGATTGCTAATTGTGACTGCCAATTGGGGTGCCTTTTTAACCCTCTGGTTCTGCTGCCCTCCATGCTGACACTTTTGTTTTGGATTAAAAAAACTTAAAGCCGGGCTCGGTGGCTCAGCCTGTAATCCCGCGCCTTTGGGAGGCTGAGGTGAGTGAATTGCCTGAGCCCGCGGGTTCGAGACCCGCCTGGGCAACTTGGCAAGACCTCATCTCTACAATAAATCAAAAATTAGCCGGGCATGGTAGCGCGCACCTGTAGTTCCAGCTACTTGGAAGGCTGAGGCGGAAGGATCGCCGGAGCCCAGCAGGTTGAGGCTGCGGTGGCCGGGAGCGTGCCACTGCACTCCAGTCTGGGCAACAGATTGAGACTCCAACTCAAAAAAAAAACCAAACAAACAAACAAAAAAACTTTAAAACTCGCTGTTGTTGTTGTTGTTGTTTTAAGTCATACATATGAAACTTTTTAACCATTTCTTTGCTTGTGACAGTCTGATGCAAAGCCTTTTAGAGTGAACAGACCACATGAATGTGTAATGACCTCTTCCTCCTTATTTATAATTATGAACGGGCAAAGTTGCTAAGAACCTTTAAAAATTACTAAATTGTAGTTTCAGTTACTAGGCACAAATTGTCCATACCTTACAACTAGAACTACAATGCAACAACTAGGTGAGAGTGATCAGTTCTTATTTTTACTGTGTTTACATAGAGTAGCCAGTACCTTATTTATCTGGCAGATGTACTAGGTAGGCATAGGGCAGTTTTTAAACCATATCATGTTATGGAAGGTATTTAGCATTTAAAGTTTTACCTGTTTTATAAGAGGGTGCTAATTAGGCACAACAGGTGATTTATTCTTTTGCTTATAAAATACAACTTTAGCAAGCCTAATATAACACGATTTCTGCCTTTATTATACCCTCAAATAGTGGTGTTATTTAACATTAATGTGTTAACACATGGTAAATTTGGAAATAAAACTTATTAGAGCACTTGGGTGAAAAAACAAATTAAAATTGCAGTTAAATGTTAGCAATTACAGATAGCTGTTAGCAAATTTGCACTGTTTTTTAAGTTAAAACAGCAGTTAAAACAGGAGGAAAAAATTATAACTAACTTGATTATATACCAAGATTTTTTTTTTAAATACATTTTCCTTCGTGATTCTTACCTTGATTTTTACATACCATTAACAATGACATGCTTGGACTCTTGTCCCTGTTTTTTTTTTAATTTTATAGCTTCTTTTTTAAATTGAAAGTAACCCAGCCAGGCTCAGTGGCTCAGCCTGTAATCCCTCACTTGGGGAGGCTGAGGTGAGTGGATTGCCTGAGCCCGCAGGTTCGAGACCCACCTGGGTAACTTGGCGAGACCTCATCTCTACAATAAATCAAAAATTAGCCGGGCGTGGTAGCACGCGCCTGTAGTTCCAGCTACTTGGAAGGCTGACACGGAAGGATCGCCAGAGCCCAGCAGGCCGAGGCTGCAGTGGCCGGGAGTGGCCCCTACACTCCAGTCTGGGCGACAGAGTGAGACTCCAACTTAAAAAAAAAAGAAAGAAAGTAACTCAGACACTTAATGGACTTTTTTTTTTTTTTTTTTTT
>NW_007250724.1:670567-694164 GCF_000164805.1 Carlito syrichta
CGGCGATCCTTCTGCCTCAGCCTTCCGAATAGCCGGAATTACAGGCATGCGCTACCACGCCCGGTTGATTTTTTTATTTATTGTAGAGATGAGGTCTTGACTTAATGGACTTTTGAAATAATTTTGAGATTTTTTAAATTACATGGAGAGTTTACCCATAAACATTGTTTTATTCATATTCATATATTTTTTAATTTATAGCCGGTTGCTTAATTACTTATGAAAACTATTTCCTGGCCAATTCATTTTTAGCATTTTACTGATAATTCAGAAGGTTTGGTGGTTTGAAACCAACAATTTTAAATTAGTTATACTTATAGCAGAGCACTTATATAAGTAGAGATTATCCTGATCTTGACTAGGCTTGTAATTTTATAATGTTTGATGAAATGTATGTTGACAGTTTTAAAGATATATTTTTATATTATTATTAATTATTAAAATTATGTGCGTTCTATGAGTACTTATTTACTTGAGAGTCAATTTGGTAGCATGCTGGACAAAACATATAACATGTATACATGCAAACATAATTAAACAAATCTAGATTTTAAAACCTTTACTCTTAAATTTGTTATGAAACAGTAATAAATTTATTAATTTTTTAAAAGATATTCAAATTATATTTCTGATAAAATTGGAACCAGCTGGCATGGCTAAACTTTGTCCCAATAGGCAGTTTAATAATAACTATGCAGGTTTAAATGATGTTTACATTTTTAGTTGGAACTGGCTGAACTGTATAAGCAATACCAATGGAAAAGGGAGAAAGGAAGACAAAAACAAACTTAGAGAAAACCAAAAAATGTTAAAATTAGAGCTCTGAAACCAGAAAACAGAATTAGGCCATAAACAGAACAAACAAAACAGATTTAACCCTAGTAACATGAATATCCAGAGACCCTGTAGAGGGCCGTTTAACATTACCAATTGATTTCGCAAAGAGTCCGGAGCTTACCCTTTGAGAGGTGTACTCCGTAATTCTCTGCAAACCTGACAGAGAAGTTTCTTAACATACAGTCCAGGCGATTTGTAGGCTTGGGAGCCTTAGACCCCACACTGTTAAAAACCAGTAAATCACAGGAGGCACCTGATGAGAAGCAGACTTCCAATTACAAAGAGATAAGTAAAGGCTAATAAAAATGTATAGCCTAAATATCAATCTCGAGGTATAGCAGAATCTAGCCCTGTAGCAAAGACACAAAGAATGGAAAGGGACCATCGTTACAAGCAATCAGAAGTCAAAGCGGGTACCCAAACAGAAACCAAATACTAAACCGAGACACTGCAAACAGAAACCAGATACTACCCGTGGGTTTGAGACCCGCCTGGGCAACTTGATGAGACCTCATCTCTACAATAAAAATCAAAAAATCAGCCGGGCATGGTAGCGCATGCCTGTAATCCAGCTACTTGGAAGACTGAGGCGGAAGGATCGCCAGAGCCCAGCAGTCAAGGGCTGCGGTGGCCAGGAGTGGCCACTGCACTCCAGTCTGGGCAACAGAGTGAGACTCCAACTCAAAAAAAAAAAAAAGAAACCAGATACTAAACCTAGACACTGTTCTACCAACGTCTTGGGTCAACGAACAGAGTCTAAGGAGCAACCTCATCAGGCTCTGTCCTCTTTAAGAGTTGTGGCCACATACAGATTAAACAGATTCTTACCTCCTAGGAGAACACAGATGAACTCAGGAATTTTTGAGATGGGAGTTAATCAGCAGTCGCTCCCTCTCCCTCCGAGACAGATGAGAGAGGCAGTGGGCGCCTCCCCTATAACTCCTTCACAGAACCAGGGAGAGCTGGAGCGATATCCCCTCCCGAGGTTCGCGACACAATCTTGCTGGGGCCTCCAAATATTATAGCTGGATTGCGAGAAGTGATGCTAACACTCAGAGAAGGTCAGATTATGAGTCCTTTATTGACACCGGTGACCGAGAGCAGACTAGTGTCCCAAATAACTCAGCCGCAAACAAGAGTGAGTAGTGCAAATTTAAAGGCATAAATTACATAAGCTGTACAGTTTGATCGATAATTCTTGGCAATACATTTGATTAGTAAAGGATACAGATGATTACAGAATTTACACAACTAGGGAGTTTTCAATCACCAAAAGGTACAAGAATGTGGGTGTGCAGGATGATTACGGGAAGGTTACATAAGGGGGTTATTCCCAGTTTAACATGGAAGATCTGTTACAAGATGGAGTTACTGATGTCAAGCTAGCTATTACAGGTTATTATAGGTTTTTCAGATTAGATTCTTCATATTTCATTCATTTCACTAGGACCCAAGCTGAAGGAATAGTTCCAGTATGTAATTTTGTTCTCCTAGCTAAGAGAAAGAACAAGAGGCTCATTCAACAAGCAACAGCTCCTAAAGTTTCTGCTAGGTCCGGTGTAGGTCATGTTCGCTCACACCTTGTTGGCCAAAGCAAGACACATGGCCAAGGTTGACAATGAAGAGAGGAATTGCACTTACTCTATATAGAGGTACCATAGTCACTTGACAGTGGACAGGGTTGTGTGTGTGTGTGTTCTTCTTATAGGAGAGGGAAGAATGAATTAATTGAGTATAGTGATCTTACTCATGTTATTTAACCGTTCTAGTCCTTGGTTTTGTCATCTATAAAATGGAGAGTAAGAGTGCCCATATTACCAGGCACTGTGGCTCATGCCTGTAATCCCAGTGCTTTGGTAGGTGTAGGCAAGAGGATTGCCTGAGCCCAGGTGTTTGAGACCAGCCTGGGCAACTTGACAAGACCTTGTCCCTACAATAAATTTTTAAAAAATTAGCTAGGCATTGTGGTGCATGCCTGTGGTTCCAGCTACTTGGAAGACTGAGGCGGAAGGATCACTTGAGCCTGGCAGGTCAAGGCTTGCAGTGGCCATCAGCATGCTACTGCAATCCACTCCAGCCTAGGCAACAGAGTGAGACTCCGACTCAAAAAAAAAAAAAAGAGTGCTGGAGGGCGGAGAGCCAACAACAGGACGCAGGGAGCATTCGGGGGGATGAGAAGATTAAAAAAAAGAGTGCTCATATCATGGAGTTTATTGGGGTTCTCAGGATCAATAAATGATGACGTGAAGTAGACCTGATGCATAGTATGTGTTATTTAAGCATTAGCCACTGCTGCTGCTGTTATTATTATTCTCCTCTCACTTCTATCTGACACATTCTTTCATATCCTACAAGGTCCTATTTAATATTCTCTTTATGGTTTTTGCTTTTTGAATACCTGCCAATTAATTTTGTCCCTCATGGCACTTGGATGCTCAATGAAGAAAGATCAGATCAAGGGCTCTGAGGTTGGACAGTGTTCTTTTTGTTTACATGTTCAGATGAGAAAAACTGCCGAACTTGGTGGCTCAGCCTGTAATCCCAGCATTTTGGGAGGCCGAGGCGAGTGGATTGCCTGAGCCCGCGGGTTCGAGACCAACCCGGGCAATTTGGCAAGACCTCATCTCTACAAAAAATTTTTTTAAAAATTAGTTGGCCGCGGTAGCACATGCCTGTAGTTCCAGCTACTTGGAAGGCTGAGGCGGAAGGATTGCCTGAGCCCAGCAGTTCACTCTGGGGTGGCTGTGAGCATGGCACTGCACTCCAGCCTGGGTGACGAAGTGACACTTATCCTCAAAAAAAAAATTACAGATAAGAAATATTATGAGAAGTTATCTTTACATTGCAAAGTGTCTTTTCTCTTGTTCTAGGCTAGTGAATGTTCCCTTTCAACATTCTTTAGATAACTACTAGTAGCACTACTTATATATCTTCCTCCTCCTTCTTGCACCTCATTATTGGTGTTTGAGAAAGGAGTTGATAATTGAATTCACAGTTTCAGCCAAGTGTGAATGGGGGTCTCATAACCACTCCAGAACCAAGTTTTGGTTGCAGACTGTATGTAAATGGTTTTGGAACAATAGTATCGTATAAGCCACTTAACAGTCTTGTTTTCTTAGTTGTTTATTTCCAATAGAAATCCTTATCCAGGGCAAAAACATTTAGGGTTGCACTAATATCCTAGAATCCTTGTTAGAAGGTAGCTCTCAAAAAAAAAAGAAGAAGAAGAAGGTAGCTCTCAAAACAGTAGACGATCAGATCCTGTCTATCAGCTCTGATGAGTCGGGATATCAGATTCTTTATTTAGGCTCTGAGGAGATCTGGGATGTGGTTTTTTAAAATTTTTGGTGGGTATTACTCTGTTGAGTGTGCATAAGTTTTTAAAAATGTTTTCAGTCAAATTGAATTCTTTACTTGTTCCTTGCAGTGTAAGGCCAGCACTGGTGGGCACCGATCTTCATGTTCATTCTGCAAGTGCTCAAGAGAAGGTAAGTGTTGGAAGTGGTAAAGGTTTCTATTTTGTGCATCAAGCAAAATAAATTTCGTGCTTTCTTTGACTTTAAAGAATTGTTGGGCAACCCTTTAGGACCCCTCCCGCAACCGAGAGCTATCCTGTTTTCTTAAGAAATTCCTTCTTTCTCACCCTAAAAAAAAAAAAAAAAGTCATCCCTAAATATAAGTTGATCTATAAACTTTCTTTTCTTTTTTTTTTTTCTTTTTTTGAGTTGGGGTCTCTGTCACCCAGGCTAGAGTGCAGTGGCATGCTTGTGGCTCACCGTAAACTTAGCCTCCTGAACTCAGACAATCCTTCTGTCTCAGCCTCCTAAATTGCTGGGACTACAGGCACGTGCCGCCATGCCCAAATAGCTTTTTTATTTTCTGTAGAGACAAGGTCTCTCTCTATTGCCTAGGCCGGTTGCAATCTCCTATACTCAAGTAATCCCCCTTCCTCAACCTCCTAAAGTTCTGGGATTATGCCAGGCTCGGTGGCTCAGCCTGTAATCCCACGCTTTGGGAGCCCACGCACCTGTAGTTCCAGCTACTTGAAAGGCTGAGGTGGAAGGATCGCCAGAGCCCAGCAGGTCGAGGCTGCAGTGGCCAGGAGTGGCTACTGCACTCCAGTCTGGGTGACAGAGTGAGACCCCAACTCAAAAAAAAAAAAAAAAGTTCTGGGATTACAGGTGTGAATCACCATTCTCGACCTGATCTGTAAACCTTCTAAAAGTACAATTGATGTCTTCATGTGACCTGTTAATAAATGATTTCAGATCTCAGAGTTGCACCAGAAGAAAGAGATGGGGTTGTGGCAAAAGCAGAAGTGGCAAAGTGGGCAGCTGACTAGAGGCCAATAGTATAGTTAGAATACATTTGACAAGGTTGAAAAAGAGTCTAATGGCATCAGTCTATGTGACAAACTTCCCTCCCCACCCCCCTTCTTCGAAGCTGTTGGGAATAATTTTTTTTCTTGTTTACCCTCTTAGTAAGCATTTCAGTATTTTTATCAGAAGTACATTTGTTAAAATAACAATAAAAAATATAAATAAAAGGAGCCCAGAAGGTCAAGGCTATGATATGTCATGGTGTTGACACTATAGTCCAACCTGAGCAACAGAGTGAGACCCCCAAATCAAAAACAAAAACCAAAACAAAAGTACAAATAAGAGAAAATAAACAGGACTATGGAATATGAATTACTTTAGAGCAGGGATTCTTTTTTTTTCTTTTCTTTTTTTTTTTTTTGAGTTGGAGTCTCACTCTCACCCAGACTGGAATGCAGTGGCCGCTCCTGGCCACCGCAGCCTCGACCTGCTGGGCTCCGGCAATCCTTCCACTTCAGCCTTCCAAGTAGCTGGAACTACAGGCATGCGCTACCACGCCTGGCTGATTTTTGATTTTTTTTTATTGTAGAGATGAGGTCTCGCCAAGTTGCCCAGGCGGGTCACGAATCCGCGGGCTCAGGCAATCACTCACCTCAGGCTCCCAAAGGCACGGGATTTCAGGCTGAGCCACCAAGCCCGGCTGAGCAGGGATTCTTAACCCCTGGTCCACGAACTGGTACCAGCATGAGGTGAGCAGCGGGCAGGCAAGTAAGTGAAGTTTCATCTGTGTTTACAGCTGCTTCTATCACTTGCATTACTTGCCTGAGCTCTGCTTTCTGTCAAATCAGCAGCAGCATTAGATTCTCATAGGAGCACGAACCCTATTTTGAACTGCGCATGTGAGGGATCTAGATTGTGTGTTCCTTATGAGAATCTAATGCTTGTTGATCAGAAGTTGAGCTGAGGCAGTGATGCTAGCACTGGGGAGCGACTGCAAATACAGATTAAAAATAATAGCAATGAGGTTTGACTGCACAAAGACTATAATCAGTTGCTTGCAGGCTCATATAAAAACCCTATCAGTGAGTAGCAAGTGAGTTAATGTACTTCAATTGTACAGCTGCATCTGGTAGCAGGCTTTAAGTTAGAATCCAACACTTATTTTAGTCTGTGTGTGGCCCACCCATTATTTTATTTACCATTTCTGTCCCTGCCTCTTTTTTTATGGTGAGTTGAATAATTATTTCATTCTATATACAATGTAATAATAATAGAAATAAAGTGTACAGTAAATGTTATGCAATTGAACGTGGAAAAATTGTGTTCCATGAAACCAGTCCCTGATACCAAAGTGGTTAGGGATCACTACTTTAGAGGAGTAAACTTACCAGCTTCTCAAACACTTAACTTTAATGTAAAAAAGAAATATTTTTTATGTCAGTTTCACTCTGTCACCCAGACTGGAGTGTAGTGGCACAATCATGGCTTACCGTAGCCTCAAACTCCTGAACTCAAGCAATCCTCCCTCTTCAGCCTGCCATATGACTGAGGCTACAGGGGTATGCTACCATACCTAGCTAATTTTTTTATTTTTTATTTTATAGAGATGAGGTCTCACTATATTGCCTAGGCTGGTCTCGAATTTTGGGTTCAGGTGATCCTCTTGCCTCGGCCTCCCAAAGTGTGAGATTACTGACATGAGCCACCATGCCTGGCCTAAAGTAAATTTCTTTAGAGAAACTTTAGGCAGACAACCTTGAAGAGTCTAGCAAAGGTGTCCATAATAACAGTCCTTTAGCAATGACGGTTATATGTCTGTTTTTTATGTTTTCCCTTAAGGAAAGTTAGGGTGTGACTGTAAAATATAGTTTAGTGCAGGGATTCAGGTAACCTATTTGTCCCAGGGTTAGAATTTGGTGTTCCTACAAAAAGTTTCTGAGCTGGGCTTTTGACCCGTAGTGGAGATTTTACTCTGTAGTGAGGACTGTAAGGCAGGTGTTCTCAAAATCTTTGGGCGAACACTCTATATGCTGTAAAGGTCAAACCAACATGAGAAAGGAGAGTCAGCAACTGAGATTTTTGCTTAATGGGTCATTTCAGGTTAGGCAAAGTTGTGTTTTTTCTCTCAAGAAAGACTTATTTCTCAAGCTATTCCAGCAAATGAAAAGATGGTTTATGAAAACCCTTGGGTACCATACCACCAAGATTAAAAAACTTAATCAGGAAACCCATCACTGTTATCGAATCTCTGTTACTCTTATAGAATCTCTTTTTGAAAAGCATGGTTTCCAGCTCTCTCTTGAATTAATTACAAAAATATACCCCTAATTACAAAACAAATTATAAAGACAAATTATCCTGCTGGAAGGAGATTTGAAATAAATCATTTATATATTTTGAAGGACATCTACCCATTATGATTATTTGCATATAAATGAGCTATATGTACGTAGGTTTATTCCTAGCTTCACTGGAGAATAAGGACCTGTTATCGTATAGAATTTGAGCAACTATTTTAGTACTATAACACTGGAAGAAGCAAGGCTTCTAGACATGTG
Source organism: Carlito syrichta (assembly GCF_000164805.1). NCBI lineage: Eukaryota > Metazoa > Chordata > Mammalia > Primates > Tarsiidae > Carlito > Carlito syrichta. The sequence continues at coordinate 678,282 of NW_007250724.1, forward strand.
TTTGGGATGTGTTTCTACCAAACCTCTAGCAAGAGCCATATCTTGGTAATTTTGCCCCTAAATGTCTTCTTATCATTGGTTATAATAGTGAAGTCCAGCGTGTCATGACAAATTTGTTCTATTTAAATGTTTGGTAAGTGATAGAAACTTCATAAGATTACATTTTTTAAATGCTTAGATCATTTCTTCTGTGAACTATTTCATGTGTTATATCATTAGTCTTGCTATTAAAGTCTTTTGCCACAGTCAAAGGACTTTTTAATAGGTATTTTTGAGACAATATTAAAAGCATTGCAAGCCAGGTGTGGTGGCTCACACCTGTAATCCCAGCACTTTGGGAGGCTGAAGCAGGAGATTGCTTAAGCCCTGGAGTTCAAGACTAGCCTGGGCAACATAGCGAGACCTCATCTCTATAAGAAAAAAATTAGCTGGGTATAGTGATGCACGCCTGTAGTTCAAGGCTGAGGCAGGAGGATTACCTGAACCCAGGAGGGTGAGGCTGCAGTAAGCCGTGATCGTGCCACTGTACTTCAGCCTGGACAAGACTGAAGTACAACTTAGAAAAAAGCATTCCAGTGTGAGTATTTGGTGGAAGATAAGGAGGAATCACAGTAATAGTGTTTTTTTGATAAAGCCTTCTATTTCTGTTCCCCTAGTTATTGAGGCCAAGCAAGAATTAATAACCTATCCTCAGCCTCAGAAAACATCTTTACCAGCACCATTGGAAAAACAATCCAACCAGTCCCCAAGACCAACTGATAAGGAACCTGAACCCAGGAAGAGGGAAGAAGGACAAGAACCACACTTGGGGCATCAAAAAAGAGAAGCAGAAAGATATCGAAGAGAAGGGCTCTCTTTCCGAAGAGACCGAGAGAAGGAGCCATGGTCTGGAGAGACACGCCAGGATGTGGAGAGCAAAAGTAAGTAGTTTGTTAGGGCATGTACCAGACTGTGAGCATAGATGACCCATGTTGTGGCCAGGAGCAATCTGCTTCCCCACAACCTAGTAGAACTATGCACTGCCTGATTTCAAAGGCCATTGCTTTCTTTCTTTTTTTTCTTTTTTTTTTTAGTTGGATTCTCACTCTATCACCCAGGCTGGAGTGCAGTAGCACACTCACGGCTACTGCAGCCTCGGCCTGCTGGGCTCAGGTGATTGTTCCACCTCAGCCTTCCAGGTAGCTGGAACTACAGGCATGCACCACCATACCTGGCTAATTTTTTGTAGAGATGAGGTCTCACCAAGTTGCCCAGGCTGGTCTCGAACCCATGGGCTCAGGCAATCCCCTCACCATGGCCTCCCAAAGTGCTGGGATTATAGGCATGAGCCACCATGCCCGACCGGCCATTGCTTTTTATGGGTCTTACTTTACTAGTCGAAGGAATCTACATCCTTCAAATAACAAATTGCTGTACAAATGCAGTAAGGCATGATTTTAGATTTCTTTTGTTTTTTTTTTTTTTTTTTGAGTCAGAGTCTTACTCTGTCGCCCAGGCTGGAGTGCAGTGATGCTCATGGCCCCCACGGCCTTGACCTGCTGGGCTCAGGCAATCCTTCTGCCTCAGCCTTCCAAGTAGCTGGAATTACAGGCGCATTCCACCATGCCCAGCTAATTTTTTTTTTTATTTATTGTAGAGATGAGGTCTTACTAAGTTGCCCAGGCTGTTCTCTAACCCATGGGCTCAGGCATTCCTCTCACCTTGGCCTCCAAAAGCGCTGGGCTTATAGGCGTGAGCCACTGCTCCGGCCATAGATTTGTAAGTTTGGTAAAGAAAAATATGCAATGTCAGTATTGTCTAGCTTTTTTTTTTTTTTTTTTTTTTTTGGGTGGGAGATGAAATCTTGTTCTGTTGCATTGCTAGAGCAGAGTATCATTTACAGTTAAAAAACGGCAATCAGACTCTTGGGAATTCAAAAATTCATCTTTCTCTCTCTTTCCTTGTTCCTCTCCATTTATATTTGATTTGTTCAGCAATCATGCTAAAACGCATCTATCGTTCCACTCCACCTGAGGTGATAGTGGAAGTGCTCGAGCCCTATGTCCGCCTTACTACTGCCAACGTCCGAATCATCAAGAATAGAACAGGTCCTATGGGCCACACTTATGGCTTTATTGACCTTGACTCCCATGCGGTAAGTTTCCTCCATCTTGGAATGGTCTAAGGACGGCTAAAGAACCCTCTAGAAAGTTTGAAGGACTTCTTTATCATTTGAAGTCTTATGTACTACTTGGTATTATAATTTTTGTGTTCTTTCCTCTGGGTTTAATGTTTGTTCAGTTGAGGTAACTGTTCTTTTTTTTTCTTTTGAGTTGGAGTCTCACTCTGTCACCTAGACTGGAGTGCAGTGGCCGCTCCCGGCCACCGCAGCCTCGCCTGCTGGGCTCCGGTGATCCTTCCACCTCAGCCTTCCGAGTAGCCAGAACTACAGGCGTGTGCTACCACGCCCGGGTGATTTTTTTATTTATTGTAGAGATGAGGTCTTGCTGCCCAGGTGGGTCTTGAACCCACGGGCTCAGTCAATCCACTCACCTCAGCTTCCCAAAGGCGCGGGATTACAGGCTGAGCCACCGAGCCCGGCTGAGGTGACTGTTCTTAAAAGTTAGGACTGTATGGTTTTCCAGTTTTATTTTTGTCTTGCAGCATTTCCAGTTTGCAGCTTATTCACTTATGAAGAACTTAAGTACTAAATTCTTCAAGATTTTAGTGAACTTTCTGACTTATTTTGCCCAGCCATGGATGGTTTTGTATTTGATGATTACATAGCATTTCTTCTCTTTTTTCCAAGTATTTAATAGATTCTTGTGCCTTGAATTTTTAGCTTGGAGCCTTTTTCTATGGAAATAATACAAAGATAGTAATTAAAGTCATTGTTATTTCTTAGATTTCATGCTCAAAAGTCACAAGGGACTTTGTAAACTGAATCTGATGTGATGATAGTTTCAGCCTAAAACAAGGGAATTTGAATTTCTGAAATTTATACCAGAAACTGGCATCTATTCTGATCCCTATTTCAATCAGTCCTTCATTAAAAGTTTCTTGTTTTTGTCAGTATGCTCTTGCTGTTAAAATTATGACCAGGACATAATGTTTAGTAAGTTTCTCTTTCAAAGGACATGACCTTTTCTCTCTTTGGATTCAAGTGTGTCTTTGGTTCCATAGGAAGCTCTTCGTGTAGTGAAGATCTTGCAGAACCTTGACCCTCCATTTAGCATTGATGGGAAGATGGTAGCTGTAAACCTGGCCACTGGAAAACGAAGGTAAGGCAGAGGGGTAAGGATCTCTTGTGCTGCCCTTATTTGAGTTGTTGGGAAAAAAACTTTCCCTGGCTGGAGAGACAGATGGCAAGGCATGATACCTTCCCAGGATGACTACTTCATATATGTGCTTATACATTTTCTTTTTCTGAAGCCTGCCTTGTTCTAACTCCTGTTTTTTGTTTTCTTTTCTTAAATGATAGTACTAGGTGCTTTAGGGTTTTCCCTTTTGACTGCCTGGTATCTTTGAGTCCCAGATGGCCTGCGGCCTATATTCCCAGCTATCCTGGACACTAATGGGGGAGAATTGCTTGAGACCAGGTGTTAAAGGCTATAGTGTGTGGTGATCATGCCTGTGAATATCCAGTGCATTTCAGCCTAGGCAACACAGCAAGACTCTCTCTCTCTCTCTCTCTCTCTCTCTGTCTCTCTCTCTCTCTCTCTCTCTCTCTCTCTCTCTCTCTCTCTCTCTCTTTTAATGATGATACAGTCTTGGATGTGAAGGAAAATTTCAATACATTATTGCCCCTTGAGATCCTAAGAAAATGCTGTCTTGGTTTCTCATTCCCCTAACCGTGTTCATATCCCCAAAGCATTATTAATTCCTCTTTACTCCTTTTCTTATCTTGACTCAGGAATGATAACTTGGAAGTAACTGTAGCAGAGGAACAGACTTATGGGGTAGATCTTGCTCTAGTACCCTCCACTCAATTGCTGTTTTACTCCAACAGATGGCTTTCTAGGAGTCCTACTTTTCCTCCCCTCAGGAATGTCTGGACCACCAGTTTGTTGTCTGGGTTGGTTTCTTTCCCTGAAAAACAGGAAAGGGAGTTTCTCTGTATGAACTATAAGATTAAGTACTCTCCAAGTGCCTTTTGGTAGCAGACTCATTACATGTTGTGTTGTTTGTTGCAGAAATGATTCTGGGGACCATTCTGACCATATGCATTACTATCAGGTAGGCTCTAATAGTAAATGATTCTGGGGAGTGCTCTCCTAAAATTCTCAGGTGACTAAAAGAGTGATCCTGAATTTCCTCCAATGGGTGAAGGTGACTGGCTTTTGGATAGTTCTATACTTTTAACTCGCCTTTCTGTGATAGGGTAAAAAATATTTCCGAGATAGGAGGGGAGGTGGCAGAAATTCAGACTGGTCTTCAGATACAAATCAACAAGGACAACAGTGTAAGTAACCTTTGTTTTCTTTGTGTTCTTTTTTGCTTGACTTGCTACTCATTCCTTGAAATATGTGTGGTCACAAAGTTGGCAAGATATGTTGACTTGAGGGGTGCTCATCCAGGGAGAGTGCCATTTACAGGTTCTGTACCTGTTTTAGTTGATCACTCTAATTCTTGGGTGGTTCTTGATGAGTCCCCAGTAAGGGCTTCATTGAACAGGGACTAACATTGATTTGGTTTATTCCCTTTAGCATCATCTGACTGCTACATATATGATTCTGCTACTGGCTACTATTATGACCCCCTGGCAGGAACTTATTATGACCCCAATACCCAGGTGAGTTTGGAGCTTTTTTTTTAATCTATCATCCTTTTGAGAAAAGCACCCATAATTTGTTACTTTGAGAATTTTATTCCCTGGATTATCTGGATGCTCGTTGCATGAAAAGTGGAAAAGTTTAAATCTATGGAAACTGAACTGTTGCCTATATGGAAAATCAGTGCCTTGTAGCATTACAGGTAAGAACAGTGCTGCTTTTGGAAAAGTGAGCAGTGGGTGGTCTGTATTGTGTCCTGGCCCCTGGAGTGGGTTTTTAAACTGGTGTGAACTCTTCTTAGGCTAGTAAGTAAAAGAGCTGTTCCTTCCCCTAGAAGGAAACTATTCTCCTTAGACCTGGAATTGCTGGAGAAGTGAAACATTTTGTAGACTTACCTGTTTTCAACTGTGTCACAGCAAGAAGTCTATGTGCCCCAGGATCCTGGGTCACCTGAAGAAGAAGAGATCAAGGAAAAGAAACCCACCAGTCAAGGAAAGTCAAGTAGCAAGAAGGAAACGTCTAAAAGAGATGGCAAGGAGAAAAAAGACAAAGGAGTAACAAAGGTAAGAGGGCTTGTATGTCTGCTCTCTTTTATCACGTTAATTACAGATTAAAACATGTGAGGCATAGATATCTAGGTTTGAGGTGTACAGTTACTTTTAAAATATTGTAATTACCTGGTATAGGTAGTCCCTTTGCCTTCTTACAAATGGAATATCTATGGATAGTAGAACACAGTGACTGAGTTCAAATCCCCATGCCTCAGTTCCATACTTTTTCTCTTTTTCATGTTCCCCTTTTTTAGTGTTTGACTCCTATATACATTTTTTTAGTTGTAATTGTAACCGAGAATACTGTTTTATCATTTTTTATTTTATCATAAGCATTTTCTATGTTTCTATAATACTCTATTAATTTGTAACTGCCCTTGTTAATCTCTCCTGCGTTTTGTCTTCTTTCTAATCTTATACTTCATAATATATAGCATTTAACATTTTATTTGTTTCTTCTTTTAAATTAGTTCCTTATGGTAAACTTTCAGAATCAAAGATGATGAATTTTTTATATCTAATATAAAATCAAATTATTTCTAAAGAGTTATATTGATTTACCCTGATACTAGTATTAATGTATTAATGAAAATGGATGAAGTTGCTTGTGGTTTAATTTATAACTTATCTTTTTCTCCTTCTAATACTGTTATAATTGTAGTTATTTATCTAGAGATACAGAAAAAAAGAGGGGAGGGTGAAGAGAGAGATAAAAGAACTTAGACTTTAGAGTCATACTGGCTTAATATTTTGTTTTGTTTTGTTTTGTTTTTTTGAGTTGGAGTCTCACTCTGTTGCCCAGACTGGAGTGCAGTAGCACGCACCCGGCCACCGCAGCCTCTACCGGCTGGGCTCCTGAGATCTTTCCGCCTTAGCCTTCCAAGTAGCCGGAACTACAGGCGCACACTACCACACCTAGCTAGTTTTTGATTTATTGTTGAGACGAGGTCTCGCCAAGTTGCCCAGGGGACTCTCGAATCCATGGGCTCAGGCAATCCACTCACCTCGTCCTGCCAAAGTGCTGGAATTACAGGCTGAGCCATTGAGCCCGGCCCTGGCTTAATATTTCAATTCTGCTTCTGCCACTTAATCTTTCTAACTGTATTTCCAATCATTTGTAAAATGAGAATATTAATGCCTATGTAGGAAGATTGTAGTAAAGTTTGAGGAAGATAATTTACTGTGACAACATTCCAGATGTTTCACAAATTTGGAAATTTGGAAAATCAGCCTGATTTCAGCAGGGTTAACTGTTAACCCAGTTTTTGTTGTGTTTTGTTTTTTGTTGTTGTTTGTTTATTTTTTTTTATTTGGAGTCTCACTCTGTCGCCCAGACTGGAGTGCAGTGGCACGCTGATGGCCACCGCAGGACTCAGGTGATCCTTCCACCTCAGCCTTCCAAGTAGCTGGAACTACAGGCACGGGCCACCACACCCAGCTAATTTTTTGATTTATTGTAGAGATGAGGCCTCACCATGTTGCCCAGGCTGATCTCGAACCCGTGGGCTTAGGCAGTCCTCTCACCTCGGTTTCCCAAAGTGCTGGGATTATGGCCATAAGCCACTGTGCCCGGCCTTAACCCAGTGTTTATAAGTGAGTATCATGTGAGAATTACCTCTGGGTTTGTTCAGTTTCAGGAAAATGCCAATGAAGGGAAGGTCCCCCCAGAGGACGTCTTTAAGAAGCCCCTGCCTCCTACCATGAAGAAGGAAGAGAGTCCCCCTCCAGTAAGACTAACACTGATCCCCTGGGCTAGGGCTGAGACTGATTCTGGATGTGAAAGAAAGTTCAAAGGCTCATGCCTCCCTCTGGTGTTGATCTTTTAGCTGTCTCCCAAATAAGGATTCCTCTTGAATACAAGCCTGAGATAAATTTTTTTGTCTGCTAATTAGGGGTATTACTGGAGAATCAGAGGCAACAGTTATCTGTCCTCTTTCTTTTTACCCTGTGCTATTCCCACCAGATCAGGAGATGCCTAGCCCTCTTCATAATCTTGTTCTTGTCAGTTCTTCACTAAAGCACCAAGAAAACCCATTTTTCTAGCCTCTGTATTTCCTGCCTTTTGGTGCCACAAAGAATCTCTTAGGTATGGAATGCATGTGTGGTCATTTTTATTATGTCTTCCTGGCCAGAGTGAATGATGCTAATATTGGTACCCATTTTTTAGGTGCCTTTGAGTTATAGTCTCGATTTAATCACTGGTGATTCTGATTAAATACAAATATATAACAATAATGACCATACTTTTTACTTTGTTTGATCAGAGAACGATCATTATATATCATTATTTAATAGGTCCTAGAAGGTACACTCTTTGTCCTGCTCCACATTATTAATTGAGCTTATTATAGCATCTATCGTAACAATGCCTTTTCTCTATCTTGCTCAGGAACTGGTGCTGGATCTGTGTACCTAACTGCTTATCAGTACAGTTGCTGTTAGTTTACCTCCTAAATCCCCTTTGCTATATAGCCTTGATGAAATTTGCCTTTTCTTTCCTCCATGGGTTTCAGTACCTTAAAGGTGTTTATCTCTTTGTACCTTGTAATTTTTTAACTCATTTTTTATTTTCTGTACCTGTTCCCCTTTCTCTTCTCCTCACGTTATATTACTAGAATCATTTCTAAGGAAACCTCTCTGATTTATCTCAGTTAGCAAGGAGCAAAGCCAAGCTCTAACCATTTTGCTTTCATTGGGAAATGAACAGCATGATCAGTGGGCCTGTTTTGAACTTTTTCATTATTCTAGCTAGAAAAGAACGAAAATATGAGATACCCGTTATCAGAATATCCAAAAATTAGGCCCCAAAGTATAAGTTGAATTTGGTCTTAATCCCTATCCTTCTCCTTCCAGCCCAAGGTGGTGAACCCACTGATTGGACTTCTGGGTGAATATGGAGGAGACAGTGACTATGAGGATGAAGAGGAAGAGGAACAGACCCCTCCCCAGCAACCCCGCACAGCACAACCCCAGCAGCGAGAGGAGCTGACCAAGAAAGAAAATGAAGAAGACAAACTCACGGACTGGAATAAACTAGCTTGTCTGCTCTGCAGAAGGCAGTTTCCCAATAAAGAAGTTTTGATCAAACACCAGCAGCTGTCAGACCTGCACAAGGTATTTGGGGAAGGAGCTATGACCTTTCTGACCGCTGACTCTTTGCATCAGTGAGAATAAAGAAACACTATTCTTCCTCACCATATATCAGCCCCAGTTCCTATCATTAATTCAGCCTAATTCAAGAATTAATTGCTCTGAATTAAGATTATGCCACCTTCAAGAACTTCATTGTATAGACTCAAGGCAAGCAGCATGGCTGTGGGTAGGGTACCAGATATAGTGGATGTGCAGAAAATGAAAGTGCTGTGGAGTAGGAAGCTTACTATCTGGGTTTCACATCTTAGCTCTACCATTAGCCTAACAATTGGACCTCAGATAAACCCCTCCCCCTTTTTGGTACTTGATAGCTTTATCTGGTTCTATCCAGCTCTGACAGTGTACAGTTTTTGCCATAGGTAAGTCATATTATGCCATCTCCTCATGTAGTGAGTATTGCTAAAAACCACAGCATAATAGCTAGTCCTGGGGTGTTATACTGACATATACTGATCTTCCCCTGCAGTCTTCCCATTATCCACATTGCCCAGGGAGTCAAATTATAGACAGATAAAGCTCCTAGATAGACTCATATGCTCAGGGTAATTGGTTTTACACTCCTCTAGTAGAACCCAAAGTCTTATTTTAGCTAAATAAGACTCGGTTTTTGGTAATAAATATACTACTTTTCCCAGCCATCTCTGTGAAGTTTCTGCAAAGCTTCTAGGACTCTGAAAAGCTCCTCCTGACCATCCCTAGAACAGACTCTCTCAGGTCCCTTTGACCTGAAATTCTGAATCATCAGGCTGACACATTTGATTTTCAGCTCACTGGTATAAATACTCATAAGTGGCTAAAGAGATTAAAAAGCAATTGTCAAGAAAGAAGAGCTCCGGGTCTGGTGAATCCACAGACTAAATTGGCCCTAGGACACTGGAAAGTAGACTATAGCATTTTTCCTTTTCTTAGGCTCATCTGCTATAAAGAGCCACCTCTCCATATAAGATCTGCTTTGGACTCCTTAAGTTTAATTTACATGCCTGAGGGCTTGTGTAGTGGAACCATGCATGAGGAGTGCGGGACTCTCAGTCTTGTGGTTCTTTAAAAACCCTGGGAGTCCTTTTCATGTTTCTCTGGGGGCTAGTGTTAGGGGATGGTAGAAAGTGATGGTAGTAGGCAGAGTGTGGGCATTTGGTTTCTTCACTGGTGTGCTCAGAACCTCTCCTATTATTTTCACCTTAGGTAAGGAAATAATAAGAAAAGGATTGGCGGTAGCAGGAAACTGGGGGAGGGGGGAGGCAGGATTGGCAGGAGTGGGAATCTGCGGGGGCACACCTCATCAAGGGTACCTGCATAATGAACATGTGTATACCTAACCCTGAATTGTACGCCACATTTTTAAAATAAAAAAAATTAAAAGAGAAAAAAATAAATAAGCCAGTTTTTTTGTATTTCACATCTTAGAGATAAGTGGAATGACGTTCCCTCTTGTGCCACACTACGTAACTAATCTGTGTGACAAGCCTTTAGAATTGAAATCTGGGTTCCCACTGATGAGACTAAGGCAAGACCATTTAGGGATTGTTGCTTGCAGAGTTAAGTGATCATTTAGGGACAGTGTGACAATCAAAAGTGCTACAATCCTGAAGTAGCTATTGGGAAAAGCCTACAGACATTTCTGTTTCTTGAACCTGTTCTCACAGAACTCCCTCTCTCCTCAGCAAAACCTGGAAATCCATCGGAAGATAAAACAATCTGAGCAGGAACTAGCCTATCTGGAAAGGAGAGAACGGGAGGTAAACTGGCAACCTATTACTCTCTTGACCTCAACTCTTTGTGCTTTCTGGTGTACTCTATAGACTGTACTGATTACTCTTTACAGAGAATGAAGAGGCCTCAAAAGATGGTGTATATACATTTGTCAAAACTTATCAAATCCTGCATCAGAATGGGTACTTTTTATTGTTTATAAGTTATACCTCAATAAAGTTGATGTATTTTCAAAAGGTGGTGTTAGTGTCTCCTGGTAGGTCAAATCAATACCACTCTTCTTTCCTGCTCAGCTTTTAAATCAGTTGAGAAAATGAGGGAGTGTTGAATAGGGCTTTTGAAATAGCATCGTTTACTGTTAAAGGCTTAGCTAGAGGAAGTAGCTTAGTGTGAGAGCCAAATGGACTCAACCACACAATTAGGATGACTTACCTACCCTGTCACGGACTTCACTGGCTACTTTTACATGTTGGTTAGGAATCTACCTCAAGCCGGGCGTGGTGGCTCAAGCCTGTAATCCCAGTACTTTGGGAGGCCGAGGTGAGAGGATTGCCTGAGCCCACAGGTTCGAGACCAGCCTAGGCATTTGGTGAGACCTCATCTCTACAATAAATTTAAAAATTAGCTAGGTATTACGGCGTGTGCCTGTAATTCCAGCTACTTGGAAGACTGAGGTGGAAGGATCACCTGAGCCCTGGAGATCAAAGCTGCAGTGGCCATGAGAGTGCCACTGCACTCCAGCCTGGGTGACAGAGTGAGACTCTGACTCAAAAAAAAAATTACCTCTGGAGAGCCAGGCACAGTGGCTCTATTACACATTAGCTACTTGTGAGGCTGAGGTAGGAGGGTTGCTTGAGCCCAGGAGTTCAAGGTTGCAATGAGCTATGATCACACCACTGTACTCCAGTCTGGGTGACAGAGTGAGACTCATCTTTTAATTTTAAAAAAAATGGCCGAGCACAGAGGTTTAGCTTGTAATCCCAGCACTTTGGGAGGCCGAGGCAAGAGGATTGCCTGAGCCTGGGGGTTTGAGTCCAGCCTGGGCAACTTGAGGAGATCACATCTCTACAATTAATCACAAAAACCAGCCGGGTGTGGTGGTGTGCATCTGTAGTCTAACTTCTTGGAAGGCTGAGGTGAAAGGATCACCTGAGCCCAGCAGGTCGCAGCTGCAGTGGCTGTGAGCATGCTACTGCACTCCAGCCTGGATGGCAAGAGTGAGACTCCAACTCAAAATAATAATAATAAATAAATAAATAATTCACCTATAGAGACCTATTGGAGGTCACCTGCTTCTCAGAAGGGGAAAAGAGGACTGAGCCAAGCATGCCAGCTTATTATTTCTGTTTTTCAGTCAGAGAAGAATGTGTGAAGGAGTAAGAGATTACAGGAATTATCAATTGAGCTACTTTCACTTTAAAAGAAATATCAGGAATGGGATAAAGCTTCCTCACTCCACAGTAACCTCCGGTAGAAATCTCAAATCTGCTCTTTTGTTTACAAACAGGGAAGATTTAAAGAAAGAGGAAATGATCGCAGGGAAAAGCTACAGTCTTTTGACTCTCCAGAAAGGAAACGATTTAAATACTCCAGGGAAATTGACAGGTAAGCCAGGAACCCATCATTCAGCATCAAGACCTAATGATAAAACCATCTCCTTTTCCAACTGTGCTGCTGTTTTTTTCTTAGGGAGGTGAAGTTATCAGGAGTAGATTGTCTGAACTCTTTGAACATGAGGTCTACCTTGGCCTTTTGACCATCTGTCGTCTTTTTTCATTTTTATTTTATTTTTTTTATTTACCATCTGTCTTTATACAGGAAATGTGCAGTTACATGGAAGGTTGGCTGACTGCTTCAGCCAAAGCCAGGGCTGCAGTGACTGTGGTCAGGAACCTTTTCTCTATCAGTAATGTTGCACCCTCCTTATGAGCCTGATAAAGATGTCACACATTCATATTCTTAGACTTTTTCTCTAGGGAAACTCCCTTCTCACGCATAAATGCTAAATAAATGGTTGACTGCTGATGGAGATATAATCTTTAGCTTCCTATACTTGTTTCCACTTACAGTTTTCAAGTCATAAACCCAGAGTTATATAGAATTTGTTGGTAACTTACCCATTGTGTACTGGTACTGCACTAAGTGCAAGAAATACTCAGGTGGTGTGATGGTGTGTCTTATAGGCAAGTTCAGAAATCATTAGGGAAGTGGAGGGCATTTCATTCAGAGGAAACTGTGTATACCAGGGATAAAAGAAAGCCAGCTCATGATGTGTCTGAGGTGTTGCACGTAGTTTCATAGTGGTGAACATTGGTGCTACATTGTTGAGTGACAAGTGATAAGAAGGCTGGCCCAACAGATGGGAGCCAGTTCTTGAAATCCATACATGTCAAACACCATGCTAAGGCTTTGTCTAAAAGACAGTGGGAGGTCATGGAATGATTTTAAGCTGTACTGACATAGCTTTGCATTTTGGAGAGATTACTAATTGTGTGGAAAATGAATTTGTAGATGCAGATTCTGCTATAATTCAAGTGAGAGATGATGATTGCCTGAGAGAAAGCCATGAGTATGAGTACAAAAAGGAGTATAGGTTAGAGAAATGTGTCAGATCCACAAGTCTTTGTGATTGGTTGCCTGGGAAGAGGGAAACGTCACTAATGATGCTCAGATTTCTATTAGGTAGTTGGGAGAAGATAGGGCAGAAAAGACCTTGAAAAGAAAAGGAAAAAAGGGTCACAAGAGGATGCATGATCAGAAGAGGTATAGTTGTTTATAACAAGAGAGAGTTGAGCAGGTCTCTGTATCGGTAAGCAAAAGAACCATAGTCAGAGGAGGGTATATATGTAAGAAAAGGGAGATGATTGACAGAGCAAGGCTCCTTGGGAGGCTGGACAGAGTCTGGGGCTCTGTCATTCCAGTTTTTTTTTTTTAATCATAACCCACAATAAGAGGTATATTTTTGTGTCATGACCCAATAATTAAGTGTGTGTGTGTGTGTATCTGAAAAAAGATGTTTTTATGTACAATACTTTTCCACCTCTTTTCATTTTTGATAAGCATTGTGGGGGAGCATTTCATCCATGTGACATCCACTGGCTCATTCTCTACAATTTGAAATACAGTGGACTAAGACAATGACAAAGGAGTCAGCCATGAGGAGGAAGGACCTTTTAGCCCTGAGTCAGTTGGGACAGAACATAGGCTGGGTGCAGGAGACTCTTCTCTATTCTCAGCACCCTTCATTCCACATTGTCCTGGCTATCCTTCTCAGTTGTCTTTCCTGCTCCTCTTCCTTTTCTGGGCAAGTCCAGGTATTCTCCAGGACTCTCCTTTCAGTGCTCCTTTATTCTTGCTGCTCTATCCTGTTGACCTGGGCTTTCTAAGATATCCAGGCCTAAGCCACCACCAACAGTCTGACAAGTCCTGTGGCTCCACCCCAAACTCAGTTCTGCTTTCTGAACTCAGAATCGGTATTTCTGTTTGTCCTCTTAGACACTTCTCAGGCTCTTCATACTGAACAGTTACTCATTATTACATTACAAATTATACTCTAGTCCAGTCCTGCTTAACCTCCTATATTCCTATCTCAGAGTAGTGACATTATAGCATCACTGTCTACTTGTTTTGACTCAGCCCCTTATTCCCTATATCCAGTTAGTGGCCAAATCCCTAATTAAGTCTTGCCTTGTGTCGTAGTCTGTTTTGTGATACTATAACAATACCACAGACTGGGTAATTAATTATGAACAGAAATTTATTTGGCTCATGATCATGAAGGCTAGGAAGTCTAAGATTGAGGGCCTGTATCTGGTGAGGGCCTTCTTGTATCATCTCACAATGGAAACTAGAAGGGCGAGAGATTTTTTTTGTTTTTTAAGTCAGAGGCTCACTCTGTCACCCAGGCTGGAGTACAGCGGCACACTCATGGCCACCGCAGCCTTGACCTGCTGGGCTCAGGCGATCCTGCCACTTCAGCCTTCCAAGTAACTGGAACCACAGGCGCATGCCACCAACTATTTTTAAAATTTATTTTAGAGGTGAGGTCTTGCCAAGTTGCCTAGGCTGGTCTCGAACCCCTGGACTCAAGCAGTCCTCTTGCCTCCACCTCCCAAAGTGCTGGGATTACAGGCATGAGCCACCACACCCAGCTGGCTAAGAGAGCTTAAGTGAGGGAAGGTGATAGGAGGAAGGGAGCTAGACTCATCTTTTTTTCAGGAACCCACTGTCATAATAACTAACCCATCCCCACAATAATGGCGTTAATCCATTTATGAAGACAGAGCTCTCATAACCTAATCACTTCCTAAAGGTCCCACCTCTCAACACTGTTGGCAATGGAGATTGAGTTTCTATCAAGTGAATTTCAGTGGACACATTTAAACCCCCATTCTAGCTCACCTCCACACTGGACCCCTGCTCCCAATCTTTGCTCCATTTTTCAGTCTATTCTCCATTCTAACTCCAAAATGACCTTTGTAAACAGAAATCTGCTCTTGTAACATATTTTTTTTTACAAACATATAACTTGCCTAGGGGAAAGCCTGGGTTCCAAAGTTCCTTTACCTGAAGGATGTAGTTCAGAGACATGTTTTAGTTCATATTTTAAGACTTTTTACACTCTGGCCCCAAGTGCCTCACCTTCGTCAATTTCTGTCACTCCTCTCTGGACAATTTGTGTTCTTTCACTTCTCCTGGCTTGTGTCATCCTTTTTCTTCCACACTTTTTCTAGCTCCTCATTTGTTCAAGAGCCAATTCAGATGTACCTTCCTATTGAAATTCCTGTCATTTTCAGTGTTGTCCCTTCAGAGTTCTTTCTGTTTTATTTCTGTAGCAAATATCTATGTTGCTACATCTGTGGTTGAGCTCTTCTGTGTTTTGTAAGCATCTTTTGACATAATTCAGAAGTTCTTCCTCATGAACAGGGCCAAACCTTGGTAACCTTTGTACTTCCAGGACAGAGTCTAGCATATAGATAGCAGGCACTCAGAGGTATTGGTTAATATGCTTTATAGGAGATTTTTTTTATTAGAATAACAAGCTAGTCACCTTGAAAGTATCTACTTCTTTTGCAGTGATCGTAAACCTGTTGATAAAGACGATATCGACACTAGCAGCAAAGGAGGCTGTGTCCAACAGGCCACTGGCTGGAAGAAAGGGGCAGGCCTGGGATATGGCCATCCTGGATTGGCTTCATCAGAGGAGGTGAAATGGTTTCCATCTTGTTGGTGACATGAACCTGGAATATACTTAACTATCACTTTCTGGCCTAGAGTTGGTGTCCTTACCTTTTAGCTGAACTTTCTCTACTGCTGGCATAGGACATGAGAGCTGAGGAACACTTTGGTCTTGATTGCTGGGTTATAGTTTGCAGTCCTGGATCCTTTATGGTTTGGTTGGCATTAGAAAGAGGGAGAAAGCCGGGCTCGGCGGCTCAGCCTGTAATCCCACGCTTTGGGAGACTGAGGTGAGTGGATTGCCTGAGCCCGTGGGTTCGAGACCCGCCTGGGCAACGTGGTAAGGCCTCATCTCTACAATAAATAAAAAAATTAGCCGGGTGTGGTAGCGTGTGCCTGTAGTTCCAGCTACATGGAAGGCTGAGGTGGAAGGATTGCCGGAGCCCAGCAGGTCGAGGCTGCAGTGGCCGGGAGCGGCCATTGCACTCCAGTCTGGGCAACAGAATGAGACTCCAACTCAAAAAAAAAAAAGAAAAGAAA
>NW_007250725.1:0-8321 GCF_000164805.1 Carlito syrichta
ATAATTCAGTTATCTTTGTAGCAAGCTAATTGATTCAGTTGGCTAGAAATCAGGCCAGCTAGTTAACACAGCTAGTTAAATCAGCTGGGAAGTCAGCTGGTTAGCTAGGTAGTGACCTACTTAAGTCCGTAGGCTAGCCAGCTGTCTAGATAATTAAGTCCGCTAGTTAAGTCAGCTGGCTATCCAGGTTGCTGGAGAGGTAGAGAGCTAGTTAAGTCAGCTGACAAGACAGCTGGATAACTAGTTAAGTCAGCTGGTTTAGTCACCTGGCTGGCCAGCTGCCTAACTAATTAATCAACTTGTTATGTCATCTGGCTAACGAACTGGCTAGCTAGTTAAGTCACCACGATAAGTCAATTGGCTAGCCTCTCGCTAGCTAGTTAAAAAGCTAATTAACTGAGATGGCTAGACAGCAGTCTACCTAGTTATTCCAGCTAGTTACGTCAGCTGGCTAACTAGGTAACTAGCTAATTAAGTCAGTTAGTTTTGTCTGCTAGCTAGCTAGCTAGCTAAGTAAGCTAGTTATGTAGGCTAGCTAGCTAGATAGCTAGCTAGGTAGCTAATTAGTTATTTCAGCTAGTAAATTCAGATGGCTTGGTAGGTAACAAGCAAGTTAAGTCAGCTAGTTAAGTCAACTGGCTAGCTAATTAAGTCAGCTGGCTAGCCAGTTGCCTAGCTGGGTAGCTAGCTAGTTAAATCAGATGGCTAGCCAGTTGGCTAGCTAGTTAAGTCACCTAGTTAAGTCAGCTCGCTAGCCAGCTGTTTAGATAGGTAGCTATGGAGTTAAGTCAGGAAGCAAGCCAGCGGGAGACGTAGGTAGCTAGCTAGTTAAGTCAGCTGGCTAGACACCTGTCTAGCTAGTGATGTTAGCTAGTTAAGTCAGGTGGCTAGACAGCTGGCTAACTAGTTAAGTCTCCTAGTTGTTAAGTCAGCTAGTTATTCAATTGGCTAGCCATCTGGCTAGCTAGTTAAATCATCTGGGTAGTCAGCTGGCTTGCTGGTTAAGTCAGCTAGTTAAGTCAACTGGCTTGCTCCTTTGCTAGTTAGGTAGCTAGCTAATTAAGTCAGGTGGCTAGCCACCTGGCTATCTACTTAAGTCAGCAAATTAAGTGAGCTGGCTAGCTAGGTGGCTAGCTAGTTAAGCCAGCTGGCTAGTCGGTTGGCTATCTAGTTTATTCAGGTAAAATCAGCTGTTTCTTTGGCTGGCTAGCTAGTTTTCTGACAAGGTAAGACGGCTGGTTATCAGGCTGGTCAGGAGGTGGCCAGGTAGTTAATCCGGCTGGCTAGCCGGCTGACCAGCCAGGTGGCTACCTAGTTAAGCCAGCTGGCTCTCCGAATGTCCAACCAGCCGGTGGGCTATTGAAGCCAGCTGGCTAGCCAGCTGGCATCCCTGCTAGCTATCTAGCCAGCTGCCTAGCCAGCTAGCCAGCCAGGTTGCTAGCTAATTAAGCCAGGTGGCTAGCCAGCTACCAGCTAACTAGCTACTTAGCTATATAAGTCAGCCAGCTAGCCAGCTAGCTAGTTAAGTCAGCTAGCAAGTCAGCTAATTCTTCAGCTAGTGAGTTAAGTCAGCAAGCTAGTCAGGTTGCTAATCAGCTAGCTATTTGATTCAGGTATCAAGTCAGCTGGCTAATAGTTAGATAGTTAGGTCAGCTAGCCAGGTAACTAGCCAGTTATCTAATTAGTTAAGTCAGTTAACTAGACAGCTAGTTAGCTTGTTTGCTAGCTAATTATGTCAGCCAGATAGACTGTTAGCTAATAATCTAGCTAGTAAAGTCAGCTTTCATATCAGCTAGTAACTTAGCTATCTATTTGGCTACCAACTCAGCTAGCGTGGCAGCTAACTAGTGGACTCGCTCGCTTTCCATCTGATGAGATAAATAGTCGGCTCTCTCACCTGACAATCGATCAGCAAACTAGTCGGCTCGATAACCACCCAAAAGGTCAGCTGACTTGTTGGCTTGCTTGCAGGCCAACAGGACAGCTAACTAGTTGGCTTGATAGCCAGCCGACTAAGTCAGCTCATCAGTTGGCTCACTCACCGGCCGACTACTTAAGGTAGCTCCTGCGTCGGCTCACTGGCCGGCCAACAAGTTAAGTCTGCTCACCAGTCGGCTCACACACCAGCCGACTGGTTATGTGAGCTGACCAGTCGGCTCACTTGATGGCAAACTAGTTAAATCAGCAGACCAGTTGGCTAACTCACTGGCCGACTAGTAAAGTCAGCTAAATGGTTGGCCAGCTAGCCAGCCAATTAGTTAAGTCAGTTAAACAATCAGCTGACTAGTCAGCCAATTTGACAGCTGACAAGTTAGCTCAGCTAATTAGACGGCTGGCTAGTGAGGTCAGCTAAACTGTCGGCCAACTAGTAGGCCGACTAGTTAGGTCAGCCAACCAGTAGGCAACTTGTAAACACTGATGACTAGTGGTACAACTCGTCAGTCAACTAGTTAACCCAGCTAACTATACTGCTGACTAGTCAGCCGACTCATTAAACCAGTAAATAAGACTGCTGAGTAGTAAGCCAACGTGTTATAAAAGCTAAGTCGTCTGCCAACTCATCAACCAACAAGTTGAGTCTCCTAGATAACTCATAAGCCAACTTGTTAAGTCAGCTAGTTAACTCGTTTACCAACTAGTTAAAACAACTAGCTAACTTATTAACCAACTCATTAAGTCAGCTTGCTTTCTCGTTTTCCAACTATTTAAGTAAGTTAACTAGCTCAGCTAGCTGACTAGCTAGCTAGCTGAGTCAGCTAGCTAAGACAGCAATGATCACTAGTTAGCTAACTATTTAAGTCACATACTTAAGTCTGCAACCTAAATAGTTAGCTAAATATTAAAGCAGCTAGTTATTCAGCTAGCTAAATTTTTAGCTAACTATTTAATTCAGGTAGTTAAGTCAGCTATCTCACAAGTTAAATCAGCCAGTTAAGTCACCTAGCTAAGTAGTAATGTCAGCTAATTAAGTCAGCTAGTTAAGTCAGCTTTCAAATTTAGTCAGCTGGTTAAGTCAGCTAGTTAGCTAGTTAGCAAATGGGTTGAGTTAACTGGTTGAGTAGGCTAGCTAGCTAGTTAGCTAAAGATTTAAGTCAGCTGGTTGAGTCAGCTAGCTAGCTCTTTAGCTAACGAGTTAAGTCACATGATTTAGTCAGCTAGCTAGCACATTTGAAAATGAGTAAGCTTACTAGTTAGCAAGCTGGTTAAGTCAGCAAGCTAGATAGGTGGCAAACTATTTAAGTCAGCTTGTTAGCTAGGTAGCTAGCTGGTAAAAACTGTTTAAGTTAGCTGGCTAGACAGGTAGCTAGCTAGTTAGCTAACTGTTAAAGTCAGCTGGCCAGCTAGGTAGCTAGCTAGTTAACTCAGCTATTTAAGTTAGCTGGCTAGCTGGCTAATTCAGCTAGTTAAGAGAACTGGCTAGCCAACTGGCAAGGTAGGTTGCTAGCTAGTGAAGTGAGCTAGATAGCAACCTGGCTAGCTAATGATGTCAGTGACTAATGTCAGTTGGCTAGCCAACTGCCTAGTTGGTTAAGTCAGCTAATTTAGTCAGCTGTCTAGCCAGGTAGCTAGGTAGATAGCTAGCTAGATATGTCAGCTTGCTAGCCAACAGGCTACCTGTTCAAGTCAGCTAGTTACGTCAGCTGACTAGCCTGCATGCTAGGTAGGTATCTAGTTAGTTAAGTGAGCTGCTAGCCAACTTGCTAGCTTAAGTCAGCTGGGTAAGTCAGTTGTCTAGCCAGGTGGCGACATAGGTAGCCAGCTGTTTAAGCCAGCTGGCTAGCCAGATGAATAGCTGGTTAAGTCAGTTAGTTAAGTCAGCTGGCAACCAACTGCCTAGCTAGCTAAGTAAGCTCACTAAGTCAGTTGGTTATACAGATTGTTAGCTAGTTAAAAAGCTAGTTACGTCAGATGGTTAGCCATCTGGCTAGCTAGTATTTCAGATAGTTAATTCAGATATCTAGCTAGGAAGCTAGCTATATGTCAACTAGTTATGTCAGCTTGCTAGCTAGTTAAGTCAGCGAGTTAAGTCTGCTGGCTAGCTAGATAGCTAGCTAGGTAGGTAGATAGTTAAGCCACCTAGTTAAGCCATTTTGCAAGCTAGGTTGCTAGCTGGTTAAGTCAGCTAGTGAAGTCAGCTTGCTAGATATTTAAGTCAATGTGTTAAGTCAGTTGGCTAACCAGCAGTATAGCTGGGTAGCTAGCTAGTTAAGTCAGCTGGCTAGCCAGTTAGCTAGCTATTTATGTAACCTAGTTAAGTCAGCTAAATAGCCAGCAGGTTAACTATGTAGCTAGGTAGTTAAGTCAGCTAGCAAGCTAGTGGGCTACGTAGGTAGCTAGCTATTTAAGTCAGCTGGCTATCCAGATGACTAGCTAGGTAGCCAGGCAGTTAGGTCAGTTGGCTAGCCAGTTGGCTAGCTAGTTAAGTCACTTAGTTAAGTCAGCTGGCTAGACAGCTAGAATGCTAGGTAGTTAGATAGTTAAGTCAGATGTCTAGCCCACTGGCAAACTAGTTAAGCCACCTAGTTAAGTCAGGTGGCTATCCAGCTGACTAACTAGGTAGCTTGCTTCTTAAGTCAGCTGGCCTGACATCTGGCTAGCTAGTTAAGTCATCTAGTTAAGTCAGCTTGCTAGTCAGGTGGCTAGCTATATAACAAGCTCTTTAATTCAGTTGACTATCAAGCAGGCCAGCTATTTTAGTCAGCTAGTTAAGTAAGCTGCAGAGCCAGCTGGCTAGCTAGGTAGTGAGCTAGTTAATTCAGTTGGCTAGCCTGCTGTCTAGCTAATTAAGTCAGCTAGTTAATTCAGCTGATGAGCCAGCTAGCTAGCTAAATAGAGAGCTAGTGAAGTCAGCTATCTAGCCAGCTCTTTACCTAGTTAAGTAACCTCATTGTGCCATCTGGCTAGCTGGTTAAGTCATCTAGTTAAGTCAGCTGGCTAGCCAAATGGCTAGCAAGGTAGCAAGCTAATTAAGTCAGCTGGCTAGCTGGTTGGCTAGCTAGTTCAGTCAGCTATTTTATTCACCTGACTTCCTAGCTGGCTAGCTAGTT
Organism: Carlito syrichta; assembly: GCF_000164805.1. Classification (NCBI taxonomy): domain Eukaryota; kingdom Metazoa; phylum Chordata; class Mammalia; order Primates; family Tarsiidae; genus Carlito; species Carlito syrichta. Next base: position 5,049 of record NW_007250725.1, read on the forward strand.
AGCTAGCTAATTAAGTCTCCTGACTAGCCAGCTGGCTAGTTGGCTTAGTCAGTTAGTTAATTTCATTGGACAGCCAGATGACTAGCTAGTTAAGTCAGTTAGTTAAGTCAACTGGCTAGACGTTCAGGCAGTTATTTAAGTGAGCTGGCTAACCAGCTTCCTAGCAGGGAAGCTAGCCAGTTAAGTCAGCTGGCAGGCAAGTTAAGTCACCTAGTTAAGTCATCTCACTGACCAGCAGGTTAGCTTGGTAGTGAAGTAGTTAAGTCATCTGGCAAGCCAGTAGGCTATATAGGTAGGTAACTAGTTAACTGAGCTGGCTATCCATCAAGCTCTCTAGTTATGTCAGCTAGTTAAGTCAGCTCACTATCCAGTTTTTTAGCTAGATAGCTAACAAATTAAGCCTGCTGGCTAGTCAGCTAACTACTTTGTTAAGTCAGCTAGTTAACTCAGCTTGATAGGCTACAGACTAGCTAAGTAGGTAGGCAATTAAGTCAGCTTGCCAGCCAGCTGGCCAGCTAGTTAATTCAACTAGTTTAGGCAGCTGGATACCCAGCTGGTTAGCTAGTTGAGTCAGCTCGTTAAGTCAGTTGTCTAGCCAGCTGACTAGCTAGTTAAAAAGCTTGTTACATCAGATGGGTAGCAAGTTGGCTCGCTAGTTATTTCATCTAGTTAAGTCAGCTGACTAACTAGGTAGCTAGCTGGTTAAGTCAGCTTGATATGTCATCTAGCTAGCTTGTTAAGTCAGCTAGTGTAGTCAGCTAGCTATATTATAGCCTGCTAGGTAGCTAGCTAGTTAAACTAGCTGGTTAAGTCAACTGGCTAGCTAGGTATTAGCTAGTTAAATCAGCTAGCTAAGTCAACTGTCTAGCTATTTAAGTCAGTTAGTTAAGTCACCTGGGTAGCCAGCAGCCAAGCAGGATAGCTAGCTTAAGTTAGCTGGCTAATCTATTGGTCAACTAGCTAAGTCACCTAGTAAAGTCAGCTTGATTGCCAGCAGTTTTGCTAGGTAGTTAGGTAGTAAAGACAGCTGGCAAGCCAGTGGGCTTTGTATGCATCTACCTAGTTAAGTCAGCTGGCTAGCAATCCGGTGCCTTGTTATGTCAGATAGTTAAGTCAGCTGGCTATCCAGCTATCTAGCTAGGTAGTTAGCTAGTTAAGTCTGCTGGCTAGCAAGCTGGCTACTTCCTTAAGTCAGCTAGTTAAGTCAGCTGGCTAGCCTCCCGGCTAAATTCTTAGCTAGGCAATTAAGACATCTGGCTAGCCAGCTGGCTACCTAGGTAACTAGCTAGTTATGTCAGCTCTCCAGCCAGCTGGCTAGCTAGTTAAGTCACCCAGCTAAGTCAGCTGACTAGCCAGCTTTCTAGCTAGGTTGCTTACTAGTTAAATCAGCAGGCTAGACAGCTGACTAGCTATATAAGTAACCTAGCTAATTCAGCTGGATAGCCAGCTGGCTAGCTATATAGCAAGCAAGTTAATTCAACTGGCTAGAAAGCAGGACAGCTAGATAAGACAGCTAGTTAAGTCAGCTAGCTAGCTACCTCTAGAGCTAGGTACTGACATAGTTAAGTCAGCTGGCTATCCAGCTGGCTAGCTAATTAGGTCAGCTAGTTAATTCAGCTTGCTATCCAGGTGACTAGAGAGGTAGAGAGCTAGTTAAGTCAGCTGGCTAGACAGCTTGCTATCTAGGTAGCTAGCTGGTTATGTCAAGTGTCTATCCAGCTGTCTAACTAGCTAATTCACCTAGTTAAGTCAACTAACTAGCCAGCTTGCTAGTTAGGTAGCTTGCTAGTTAAATCACCTGGCTAGACAGTTGGCTAGTTAGATAAGTCACCTAGTTAATAGAGCTGGATAGCCTTTCAACTGGCTAGAGAGCAGACCAGCTAGTAAAGGAAGCTAGTTAAGTCTGCTGGTTAGTCAGCTGTCTGGCTACGTAGTGACCAAGTTTAGTCAGTTAGCTATCCACCTGATTAGTTAATAAAGTAGCTAGTTAGGTCAGCTGGCTAGCCAGGTGTATATAGAGCTAGAGAGCTAGTTAAGTGAACTGGCTAGTCAGCAGGATAACTAGTTAAGTCTGCTAGTATAGTCACCTGACTGGTCAGCAGTCTTGCTCATTAATCAACTAGTTCAGTCAGCTGACTAAGCAGCTGGCTAGCTAGTTAAGTGACCTCATTAAGTCAGTTGGCTAACCAACTCGCTCGCTAGTAAAAAAACTAGTTAAGTCAAATGGATAGACAGCTGGTTAGCTTGATATTTTAGCTAGTTAAGTCAGCTGGGTAACTAGGTAGTTAGCTGATTAACTCAGCTAGTTATGTCAGTTAGCTAGATAGTTAAGTCAGTTAATTAAGTCAACTAGCTAGCTAGATATCTAGCTAGGTAGCTAGCTAGGTATTTTGGTTAGCAAATATAGTTGACTAACTAGGTAGCTAACTAGTTACATCAGCTGGCTAGCAAGTTAAGCCAGCTAGTTAAGTCAGCTGGCTAGTCAGCTGCCTACCTGAGTGGCTAGCTAGTTAAGTCAGTTGACTAGTCATCTGCCTAGCTACTTAAGTCAGCTAATTAAGGAAACTTGCTAGCCAGCTGGTCAGCTCAGAAGCTAGGTAGTTAAGTCAGCTGGCAAGCCAGCAATATATGTAGGAAGCTAGCTAGTTAAGTGAACTGACTAGTCGCTGGCTAGCTAGAGATGTCAGCTAATTAAGTTAGCTGGCTAGCCAGCTCTCTAGTTGTGTCAGCTAGTTGAGTCAACTGGCTAGCCAGCTGGCTAGCTGGTTAAGACAACTAGTTAAGTCAGCTGGCTAGCCACCTGGCTAGTTAGGTAGGTAGCTAATTAAGACAGCTGGCTAGATGTCTTGCTAGATAATTAAGTCATTGAGTAAGTGAACTGGCTAGCCGACTGGCTAGATATGTGGCCAGATGGTTAAGGCAGCTGACTAGCCAGATGGATATCTAGTAAAGTCAACTACTTAAGTCTGCTGGGTAGCCGGCTGGCTCGCTAGGTGGCTGGTAATTTAAGCTGGCTGGTTAGCAGGTTGGTCAGGTATTTGGCCAACCAGTTATGCTGGCTGGCTTGCTGAATGACCAGCAGGTTTGTTGGCTACTGAAGCCAGCTGGCTATCTGACTGTCCAGTCAACTGGCTGGCTATTTAAGCCAGCTGGCTAACCAGGTGTCCAGCCCACTAGCTAGCATTGTGGGTAGCTAGATAGTTAAGTCAGCACGCTATCCAGCTGGCTAGCTAGGTAGCTAGGCAGTTAAGTCCGCCTGCTAGCCAGCTGGCT
>NW_007250726.1:0-707 GCF_000164805.1 Carlito syrichta
CTACATGTTTCAGAGCAATTCAACATGAGGATATTATGAATCACTTATTTCAGGACTCCTGCAACATTCTGGTTTTCTTAAAATTGGTAAATGGTATTGGGCACGCCAAGGCCGTTAGGTTCCTCAGAACAATTAAGGCCAGATTCCAGGACAAAAAGTATCTTCTTGCCAAAATTTGATGTAACTCTGGTCTTAAGGCGAACCCTCTAATCCTTGCCTTCCGTGTCTCTTGTAATTTTGAGAAAGGACAAGGATTTTGCACTTGCCAAATGTTTACTACGTACTTTTAATGGTAACCAGGAATCATGGAATCCACGAACCTAGGAAATTCGTGAGCATCTGTCTTTTGATATACTGAATTTGGAATCCAAATCGACAAGGAAAATCAGGTATTCTTACTAAGAATTAAAAGGAAATTCGGTTGTAGGAGGTCTCATTTTCCGGAATCTACCGGGCCTCTTAATGAGGTTTAATCAGCCATCTAGACATCTGGGGCCCTACGTTTTCAGAGCTACTTGCTCCGTGGATAGGCTAAATCTGCCATTAGAGATCCTCAGGATTTTTCTGGTCCTCTGATTAGTTGTAATCAAAGATTTGGCTCTAGAATTCCTTTTGTTTCCTGGGACCATCTATCACCATAATCATAGACGCCAGAATCAAAAGGTATATTGGTACAAAATTCCTCGATTCAGGTGACCTCAAAGTAC
>NW_007250726.1:1356-6103 GCF_000164805.1 Carlito syrichta
AATACACAGCCCCTTGCCAAGGAAGAAAAAGAATCGGGGTTATAGCAGTCCTCAGTCCTTGAAATCACCAGGCCATCTGCTGTGGGTTAAACAAGAATCAGGGTTCAGAAGCTGGAACATAGGCAATAGCTGTCCGCCTATGCAGAATCTATTTATGTCTAGCTGAGGAGAACTAAGAAACCTCTTTTACACGGATCGTCCATCACAATATCTACATGACATGTTGCTAATGGCAAAACAAGAACCATGGTTTCCAAAAAGATTCTGGGGAAAGGGATCCCTCACATACAAGACATTAAAAGGCCCCTCGGTATAAAAGAATAAGGAACCTGTGATACACTAGTCCACAATCCGAAAACTTCTCAAGGCGTCTTACTTCTGTATGAACAACAATCAAGGCTTCGAGCTCGTCTCATGTTTCTGAGATATTTGGCTTGTGGGTATTATGAATCAGTCATTTCAGGACTCCAGCAATATTCTGGTTCTCTTGAAAGTTGTAATCGGGTGTCTGGTAGTACAAATCCCTTAAATTTCTTGGAAAAATTAAGGCCAGATTCCCGGAAAAAAAGTATATTGCCGCGTCTGACTGTACTTTCGTCTTAAGAAGAACTTGATAATCCTTAAATTTCCGTTTGTACTTTATCTGTATAGGCGCTGACGGTTTTGCAGTTGCCAAATATTTAGTACGAATTAAGAAATGTTAACCAGGATCCATGGATTCCAGGTCCCTAGGAAACATCTGGGCATCTGCATTTTTGTACACAGAGTTTTGGAATCCACATGGATAGGAAAATGCATGGCATCTTGCTGAAAATGGAAAGGGAATCCGGTTCTTGGAGTTCTCAATCACCTAAATCTACGAAGTGTCTTGATCAGGTTTAATCAGCAATCTGGGATTTTATGTCGCTTCATTTTTAGTGTGTGTTTTGAAGAGGGACCTGGAATCGTGGGTTCCAATTCCTCAAGAACTTTATGGGAGTCTTTCTCTTGATATCCACGCAACTGGAATTCTAGGTCACCAGGAAATATCTTGGCGTCTTGCCGAGAATGAAGCAGGAATTTGAGTTATGGGAGTCCTCATATACAGAAGACTACACGACCTGTTACTATGCAACAATAAGGAATCTTGTTTACACGAGGCCTCCATCCAAAAATCCTCCAGACCGTCTTGCTAAGAGATAACCACCATTCAGGTTTTGGGAGTAGGAAACTGGATAATGGGAGTCCTCATATACAGGGAACTGCACTGTTTATTGCTAAAGGAGAATAAGGAATCTGGTTTACACGTGTCCTCCATCCCTATAAAACTTCAGGGTTTCTTGCTAAGGGATAAACACGAATTTGGGTTTTTGAAGAATTAGCTAGGGAAATGAAATGCTCATATACAGACAAATGCACTGACTTTTCCTAAGAATGTACAAGGAATGTGGGTAACATGATTTCTCAATCTCCAAAAAAATATACGGCGTCTTCCTTATATCTAAACAAGGATCAAGCTTTCGAAGCATGTATTTGTGAACAGGAGTACTCATATACAGGTAGCTGCACGGCTGATGCTAAAAAGAAGGAATCTGCGTTATATGCATCCTCTGTCCTGAAAATCTACAGGGCATCTTGTTGACGGCTGTAGTAGAATCAGGGATTTGAGGCTTGAATGTGGGTAATAGCAATCCTCATATACATGAAACTACATTGCCTCATGCTAATAAACGAGAGGAAAATTTTTTCCACGGTTCCTCTATCAATAAATCTACATGATTTCTTACTAAGGGCTAAACAAGAATCAGGGTTTCGAAACAGGAATCAAGGGAAAGAGTGTCTGCACATACAGGACACTACATGGCCTCCAACTAAGTACGAATAAAGAATCATTGTTGTACACTCCCTCAATCCAAAAAATTCCCAGGTTGTCTGCTATGGGACAAACATGAAATAGATTTTCAAGCTCCCCACATGTTTCCGAGCAATTCAACATGAGGATATTATGAATCGGTTATTTCAGGACTCCTGCAACATTCTGGTTTTCTTAAAATTAGTAAATGGTATTGAGCTTTCCAAGGCCGTTAGGTTCCTCAGAACAAATAAGGCCAGATTCCAGGACAAAAAGTATCTTCTTGCCATAATTTGATGTAACTCTGGTCTTAAGGTGAACCCTCTAATCCTTCCCCTTCCGTGTCTCCTGTGATTTTTAGAAAGGACAAGGATTTTGCACTTGCCAAATGTTTACTACGTACTTGTAATGGTAACCAGGAATCATGAAATCCACGAACCTAGAAAATTTCTGAGCATCTGTCTTTTGATATACTGAATTTGGAATCCAAATCAACAAGAAAAATCAGGGCATCTTACTAAGAATTAAAAGTAAATTCGGTTGTAGGAGTTCTCATTTTCCGAAATCTACAGGGCCCCTTAATGAGGTTTAATCAGCAATCTGGGCTTCTGGAGCCCTACGTTTTCAGAGCTGCTTGCTCCGTGGATAGGCTAAATCTGTCATTACAGATCCTCAGGATCTTTCTGGTCCTCTTATTAGTTGTAATCAAGGATTTGGCTCTAGAAATCCTTTTGTTTCCTGGGACCATCTAGGACCATAATCATATACCCCAGAATCAAAAGGAATATTGGTAAAAAATTCCTCGATTCAGGTGACCTCAATGTACAGAAAATTCTTGTGGGTGGCTAGGTAGGAATTGGGGTTTTGTGTTTGGAATATTCCAAGTTTTGGGGAGGTCTTGTGAAGGGGAACCAGGAATCTTGGATTCCAGTTCCCAAAGAATATTATGGACATCTTTCTCTTCATATCCATAAAACTGGAATTCTTGGTCACCTGGAACTGTCTCGGCATCCTGCAGAGTGAAGCAGAAAGCTGGGTAATGGAGCTCATCATATACAGGAAACTACACATCATATTGGTAAGAAAATATAAGGAATCTTCCTTATATGAGTCCTCAGTCCCAAAAACTACAGTCCGTCTTCCTAAGACGGAACCACGAATCTGGTTTCTGAAGTAGGAATCTGGGTAGTGGGAGTCCGTACATAAAGGAAACTTCACTGCCTATTGCTAAATAAGAATAAGGAATATTCGTCACTCGTGTCCTCAATCCCAAAAACCTTAAGGTCATCGTGCTTTGGGCTAAAAACGAATCATGTTGTTTTCGAGCATGAATCTGGAAAATGGAGTCCTTATTTACAGGCAACTACATGACCTTTTGCTAAGAAGAATAAGGTATCTGCGTTACAGGAGGCCTCAATCCCAAAAATCTACAGAGCATCTTGGAAAGTTCTAAAATAATCAGAGTTTCAAAGCAGGATGTATCTAATGACAGTACAAATATACAGGAAAATATACAGCCCCTTGCCAAGGGTGAAAAATAATTGGGGTTATAGCAGTCCTCAGGCATTAAAATCAACAGGACCTCTGCTGTTGGCTAACCAAGAATCAAGGTCTAGAAGTGGGAACATAGGTAATAGCAGTTCTCAAAATCTACATTATCTCTAGCTAAAGAGAACCAAGAAACCTACCTATTTTACATGGTTCTTCCGTCACAATATGCACATGATATATTGCTAATTGCAAAACAAGAATCAGGGTTTCCAAACAGGATTCTGGGGAAAGGGTGTCCTCATATACAGGACATTACAAGGCCCCTCGCTAAAGAAGAATAAGTAATCTGTGATATACTAGTCCACAATCGGAAAAATTCTCTGGGCATCTTGCTGCGGTATAAACAAGCATCAACGTTTCGAGCTCGTCTCATGTTTCAGAGATATTTGGCTTTTGGGTATTATGAATCAATTATTTCGGAACTCCAGCAACATTCTGTACCTCTTGAGAGTTGTATTCGGGTATCTGGTAGTACAAATCCGTAATGTTCCTCGGGACAATTAAGGCCAGATTCCCGGAAAAAAAGTATCATATTGCCGTATTTGGATGTAACATTGGTCTTAAGATGAACTTGGTAATCCTTAAATTTCCTTTTGTACTTTATTTGTAGAGGGCCTGAGGGTTTTGCAGTTGCCAAATATTTAGTATGAATTATTAAAATGTAACCAGTATTCATGGATTCCACGTCTCTAGGATACATCTGGGCATCTGCATTTTTGTACACAGGGCTTTGGAATACTCATGAACAGGGAAATTCAGGGCATCTTTCTCAGAACGGAAAGGGAATAGGGTTCTCGGAGTTCTCAATCGCCTAAATCTACAAAGTCCCTTGACAAGGTTTAATCAGCCATCTGGGCTTCTATGTCGCCAAATTTTTAGTGTGTTTTGAAAAAGGACCAGGAATCTTGGGTTCCAATTCCTAAAGAACTTTCTGGGATTCTTTTTCTTGATTTCCAAGCAACTGGAATTCTAGGACACCAGGAAACATCTTGGGGACTTGCTGAGAATGAAGCAGTAATTTCAGTAATGGGAGTCCTCATATACAGAACACTACATGGCCTGTTTTTATGGAAGAATAAGGAACCTTGATTATAAGAGGCCTCCATCCCAAAAACCTACAGACCGTCTTGCTAAGAGATAACCACCATTCAGGTTTTGGGTGTAGGAATCTGGATAATGGGAGTCCTCATATACAAGAAACTGCACTGTCTATTGCTAAAGAAGATTAAGGAATCTGGTTTACATGTGTCCTCCATCCCAACAAAATTTCAGGGTTTCTTACTAAGGGCTAAATACGAATTTGGGTTCGGGAAGCATGAACTAGAGAAATGAAATGCTCATATACAGACAAATGCACTGACTTTG
>NW_007250727.1:0-1679 GCF_000164805.1 Carlito syrichta
CTATTGAACCAGCCTTGCATGCCAGGAATGAAGCCTACTTGGTCATGGTGGATGATTTTTGAGATGTATTGCTGAATCCGGTTTGCTAGGATCTTGTTGAGAATTTTAGCATCTATGTTCATCAAAGATATTGGCCTGTAGTTCTCTTTCTTTGTTGGATCTTTACCTGGCTTGGGTATCAATGTGATGTTGGCTTCGTAAAATGATTTGGGGAGAGTTCCATCTTTTTCAATCGCCTGGAATACCTTCAGTAGGATTGGTATCAGCTCCTCCTTAAATGTCTTGTAGAATTCTGCTGGAAAGCCATCTGGACCAGGGCTTTTTTTTGTAGGAAGTTTTCTTATTACGTGGTCGATTTCCTTGATTGTTATTGGTTTATTTAGGGTCTCAATTTCTTCTTGTTCCAACCTAGGTAGGTTGTGTGATGTCAGAAAGTCTTCCATTTCCTTCTGGTTTTCAAGTTTGTTTCCATACAAGTGTACGTAGTAGTCTCTAATGATCTTTTGTATTTCTTCAGGGTCAGATGTGACTTCATCTTTTGTGTTTCTGATTATGCTTATTTGGTTTTTTTCTCGTTTTTTCTTGGTCAGTCTAGCTAGGGGACCATCAATCTTGTTTACCCTTTCGAAGAACCAGCTTTTTGTTTCATTGATTTTTTGTATTATCTTTTTGTCTTCTATGTCCTGATTTGGGCTTTTATTTTGGTGATCTGGATTCTTCTGCTGAAATTAGGGTTTTTGTGGTCTTGCTTTTCCAGCTTCTTAGGTGGCTTGTTAGGTTGTGCATTTCTATTCCTTCCATTTTCTTCATGTGTGTTTGTAGGAGATATAAATTCCCCTCTTACTACAACTTTCAGAGACATCCCAGAGATTTTGATAAGATGTTTCTTCATTTTCATTTGTTTCCAGGTATCTTTTGATCACTGTTTTGATTTCATCATTGACCCAGGAGTTGTTTAGCATCATGCTGTTTAGTGTCCATGTCTTTGTGGGTTTTGGGGGGACTTTGTTGGTGTCAATGTTTATTTTTATTCCACTGTGGTCCGAAAAGGTGCATGGCAGAATTTCAGTCCTTTTAACTTTGCTTATACTTGATTTGTGTCCAATTATGTGGTCGATCTTAGAATATGTTCCATGTGGTGATGAGTAGAATGTGTATTCTGTGGTCTTTGGATGGAGTGTTCTGTAGGTATCAATTAAGTCCATTTGGTCCAAAGTTACATTGAGGTTCCGGATCTCCTTGCTGATTTTTTGTCCTGATGATCTGTCTAGGGTTGTGAGTGGGGTATTGAAGTCCCCAGTTATGATAGTGTTAGAGCCAATATCTTTCTTTAGTTTTCCAAGAAGCTGCTTTATGAAAGTTGGCGCACCTATGTTGGGTGCATATATATTTAGAATACATATTTCTTGTTGATGGATTGAGCCTTTTATCATTATGTAGTGGCCTTCTGTATCTTTCTTGATTTTTAATAGTTTGAAGGGTATTTTGTCTGAAATTAAGATGGCTACTCCTGCTTTCTTTTGTATTCCGTTCGCCTGGAAGTTTGTTTCCCATCCTCTTACTTTGAGTCTGTGGATGTCCTTTCTAGTGAGGTGAGTCTCTTGAAGGCAATAGATTGTTGCCTGATGATATTTTATCCATTTTGCCAATCTATGTCTTTTCAGTGGTGCATTTAGTCG
>NW_007250727.1:1699-8223 GCF_000164805.1 Carlito syrichta
GTTTGTTTCATACAAGTGTACGTAGTAGTCTCTAATGATCTTTTGTATTTCTTCAGGGTCAGATGTGACTTCATCTTTTGTGTTTCTGATTATGCTTATTTGGTTTTTTTCTTGGTCAGTCTAGCTATTTTATTTTTAATTTTTTTTGAGTTGGAGTCTCACTCTGTCGCCCAAACTGGAGTGCAGTGGCCCCTCCCGGCCACCGCAGCCTCGACCTGCTGGGCTCCGGCAATCCTTCTGCCTCAGCCTTCCAAGTAGCCGGAATTACAGGCATGCGCTACCACACCCGGCTGATTTTTTGATTTATTGTACAGATGAGGTCTTGCTGCCCAGGTGGGTCTCAAACCCGTGGGCTCAGGCTTTCCACTCACCTCAGCCTCCCAAAGGCGCGGGATTAAAATGTTTTTATTTTTAACCATGATTCCACCTCACAACTCTGACCCATTTAGTTTTAACCAATAGTACTTTACATGTAAATGAAACAAATGATGAAACAATAATTATTGGAGGAAATGTGTCTAGAAGAAATAATGCTACCACTATGGTAAACTTGAATGGGTCACAAAAGAGTAAGTAGGATGCAGAATTTTTAATCTTTTGTACTTCTTTTATTTTCCACATTTATTGCATTCATTCAAAAGTTCTAAATAAAGTCAGGCTTGGTGGCTCAGCCTGTAATCCCGCACCGTTGGGAGGCTGAGGTGAGTGGATTGCCTGAGCCCATGGGTTCGAGACCTGCCTGGGCAACAAGACCTCATCTCTACAATAAATCAAAAAATCAGCTGGATGTGGTAGCGCACGACTGTAGTTCCGACTACTTGGAAGGCTGAGGCAGAAGGATCGCTGGAGCCCAGCAGGTTGAGGCTGCAGTGGCTGGGAGCAGCCACTGCACTCCAGTCTGGGCGACAGAGTGAGACTCCAACTCAAAAAAAAAAAGTTCTAAATAAAGTTAATACTTTCTCAAAGTTAGATTTACTGTTATTGCTTAATTCTCATTAGTAATAATTAAAATGGCAAAATATTGGGAAGATACCTTGAAGAGACATGGTGAATGTCTGTTAATATTTTCCATATTGTCTAGAATTTATTAAGAAAAATACTTAGTTTGATGATGATATGTTCTCTATTATTACAAAGTATTTGTTAAACACTGGTGTTTAGGAGATATTACAGATTCTTAACCCAATATTTTATTAGAAAATAAAGATTATGTTTGTAAAGTACAAAAAAAATCTAGATTGTAATTCTATGAGAACTGAGACAATCATTTTCTTCAACCTGAGAGATAGTGCACAAAACAGAGTTTACTGAAGTAAGTACATAGGTTTTCAGTAAATGAAGAAATAAATGAATACATACATACAATACCAGTTAGGAAATATTCCCTTTGCACATTAGAACCACATACCATTCGATACTGTATCACCTGAGAGGAAAGAATCTTAGATATATAAAGAGAATTCACACCATGTGTTTTTGTACTAAAAATATTCTAAGGATAACAATGTCACCCAGGCCTAGAGTTCTTTATTTAGAGTGCATCACTGACTTTCACAAGGCATGAGAACCATTTGAAACTGTACACAGCATTTTTCTTGTTACCTAACTAGCCCATGATCCCAAAAGTGTTGAGGAACCATTGCTAAAAGAGGCCTTGGCTTCATCCTGTCAGTGAAAACGCTGAAAAATGAAGGCAGGTATAGGACTCAAAATATCCAAATAGTATTTCTCCTTTTTGTTTTTTAATTTACTTGACTTTCCTTATTCTTTAAGCCACAGATTCCATCTTGGACTTTTTCTCCATTCTCAGTTTATTTTTCTCACTCTTTCCCTTCTTTCCCTCTCTCACTGGAAAATAGGGAATTCCAAACAGAGAACTAGTTCCTTTTGGACAAAATATAAAGCATATATTACCTATCTATGTTTCACCATGTGAAATATATAGCCAAAAATTTAGAAATAAGGTTAAACTTGAATCTTAACATATGAATTCCACATACAAAGGGTAACAGCTGAGGTTATACAATCACTTTAAGGAGAAAGAATATCACCCAGGATAGAAAAATCTTTATTGCAATGGAATGTAAGATATTATATATCTCTCTCTCTCTTTAAAAGAAGCTAACAAGCAATGGAAGCATAAATAGAATAAAGACAGTGACAAAAACATGGCCAGTGACTACCAACAGGAAATATTCCTCTGGAACAAAGCCTCAGCCTCCCTAGTTGTATAAACCATTCTATACTTACTCTAGTATTAGTGCTATTGAGTTATATTAGCTTGATGACAAAAACAATAAGACTTAGAATGAGAGTAAGAGCTAACAGTAGGGCGTGCTTAGTGTAACCAGGATCTGTCCTAAGAAAAGAGTATTTACTGAGTTTAGCCTTGTGGCAATCATCTGAGATATAATTATCCTCAATTTATGATAAGAAAGATAAGGCAAAGAGATGTCAAGTAAAGCAAACTGTATTTTCCAAAAACAGCCACAGCAGTATTTTCAGTCCCATATTTTTTTTAGAATCTTGCCACTCCTATCAAAAGATAGCATCTATTTCTCCTTCCCTTGAATCATAGACTTGTGGCTTTTCCAGGTAACTGAGTATGGTAGAAATGGTGTCATGTAATTTCCCAGGCTAGTTTACAGAAACCAGATAGCTTCTGCCTAGCCTTTTTCTTTGAGGATAGTCACTCTTGAAACCAGCCACCACATTGTGAAGAATCCTGGCCACAAGGACAGGCCATGATGTATACGTGTTCCAGACAAAAACCCTACCTTAGGTCTTGGCCTACATCATCAACTGTGAATTAATGAGTCATCTTAAGATACATTCTGACATTAGTGTCCAAGTCATCCAGCTGATGGTTCTGAAAGACTGACACAGAGATAAGCTATTCTTGCTATGCCCGGTCCAAATTTCTGACACAAGGAATCATGAGCATCATAAATAGTCATTTTACACCATAAAGTTTTGGGGTATTTGTTACACAACTAAAGCAGCTGAAAACAGACATCTTGTGTAAGTTTGCACAACTATTAAGCACAGGAGATGGGCTTTGCATTAAGACAGACTGGCGCCAGGTCCCCTAACCTTAAGTATTCAATATACTCCCTTCATAAACATGAGCCAGCACTCAAACACAATGCAACACTGTCTTCAAAAAACTTAGTGAAATTAAACAATCAAATCAAATATCAGAAAGCCTTTGTCCTGAGTTCAGTCCCACCAAGGAACTGTCCTATAATCCAATCAGCACAGGGTTTTTTTGGTGCAGATTAAAATAGGAAGCTAAAGGAAATTAGAATTTGGTACCCTTGGAAGCTACTCTTCATTGTAAGTCAATATGAACATGTTGTTCTTATCAGTTTATTGTGATTTTTTAATCTGATTTCATATTCCATGATTTTATTATGCCTAATACACTCACTGGGAAGACCATGTTCATGGGCCTTCAAAGCCGAGGCCTGCACAACTCTGGACTATAGTTGAATGCAGCAGACTAACACTACCCATAAAGATCTCCAGCCAGAAACACTTAACCTGGACAGAGTCTAGGAGCATTTAAACTGTTTTTTAAAATTAAAGATGGACTAATGGTAAAAATGATTACAGAGGGAAAAACTTGATTTAAAATTCCTGGAGAGATTGTTATAATTAAAATATTTGCACTATGTTTGAAAATACCAAAAAAGCTAAATATCTTATTGTTAATAAGATCATCATGGTGTCTATGACTAAATCTATAGCAACATGTCATCTATTCCCTTAATTACTCTGAATATAGGCATTTGGATCCAGTTTACTAGGCAGAGGAGTGAGGTCCTTCTCTCATTATGTATTACAAGAGAGATGTCATCTTCTGACCCAGCTCTAATTCTAACTCGCTTGCTCTGATGCAATTATCTGTTGCTGTCTCAGCTAATCTTTTCTATGAGCTGTCTGTCAGCTCCTGATTTTTGGTTATTAATAGTTTAGTGCAGACAGCTGCTTACTTTCTCACATCTCACCATGGCTCTGTTGGCTGTTCCTGCCATGTCCATACACCCCCACAGACTGTTTCACACTCACTTTAGTCCCATGGTTGGAAAGAACTGATTTCCTTCCAGAACCACCAGAAAACAAAAGGTGTGTTGCTGATGATTATTGGTTGAGCATCCTCACATCTTGCTTTTTGTTCATTTATTTGTTTATTCAATCATTTGTTTAGTAAACCCTGAATAAGTTTACTTTATGGGTCCAGCTCTGTGGCTAGGTCAGGGGATAAAAAGAAGGATAAGATGTGATTTTGTTTCACCAGGGATTATAGGCTGGAGTTTGAGGCTGAAGTGTGAACAAGTCTATCAGAGTTAAAGTAAAACTGATTCTACAAGGTGGGGAACAAGGTAATAAAAGGTTCCATAGAAGAAATAATCAGTGACCTGAATTATGGAAGAGTCATTTTATTAGGCAGGGATAAAAGCTGCCCTGCCACATGGGTTAGTATATATTTGAGCAAATTTAGAAGAGTCAGAGTCAAGAGAAATGTTTTTTTGGCCCCATTAGGACTATTAGATAACTGTTGGCTATAACTTGTGAATTGAACTTTCATAAATCATGTTCAATGTTCTGCTATTTCTGGACTTTAAAATATTACTAATATTATACACAATAAAATGCACCCACATATTTAATGTCCCATTGATGCATAGCATTGTAACTAATATTCAGTTACCATTGTTTCAGTAGCATAGTGACCCTACACACATGCCCATGCATGACACTACTGATCCCAGATCATAAAATATCCCCAAAGTCCTCACAAATGCCTCTGCCACGTCTCTGCCATTCTCAGCCACTGGAATGGTAGTTTTGCATGCAGTGATGCTTTAATGTCCTTAAATGGGCATTAGTACTAAGTTACAGAATATGCAGGGGATAAATTTTAGAATAAATGTGACAAGAGGGCTCCAAGTCTCTTTGTGAACATTGTCACTTGCAAAGCATTTTCTTTGCTTCATGGGTGTTAGCGTGATAAACACTGAAACAGTTTAGAGGTTGCTCCTTCCAAATCACACATTGAAATGTGATTCCCCAATGTTGGAGGTAGGTTGGAGGTGATTTGCTCATGGGAGTGGATCCCTTATGAATGACTTGGTGCTGTTCTTGTGTAATGAATAAGTTCTTGCTCTGTTAGTTCACATGAGAACTGATTGTTTCAAAGTGACTGGCACCACCACTTTTCTCTCTTGCTTCCACTTTTGCCACGGGACACTCCTGCTCCCTCTCCACCATGGTTGTAAGCTTCCCAAGGCCTCACTGAAAGTCCAGAAGCTGCCAGTGCCATGCAGAACCCTAAGCCCAATAAGCCTCTTTTCTTGATAAGTTATTCAGCCTCCAGTATTTTTATAGCAACACAAAATGAACTGATACAAACACAAATGCTTAAAATATATGCCCATTCTCTAACAATATAGCAGCTGGTGAGAAAACATATCTGTTACCAGGGACATCAACAGAGGCACTATTGCATTGCTGCTTCCTTAAAATCTATAAAATCGGAGACAGGAACAAGATGGTGACAGCAAAGGTGAACTAGTGAGATTCTCTGAATGTGAGTTCCCCAAAAGACTCTTACCTCTCTTCCCCCACCCCCCAGTGCACCACCAGCCATGCTGGTGTTGAGGCCCAGGGTCCTTCAGTCCCACACAGGGCCAGATATTGCAGGAACCTGCTGCTGCTGTTCCACTGCGTGCATGGAAGTCTCAGGTCCCAACCCCCTCCCAGGCTACATCATCTCCAGCCCGGCAACTGGCACCAAGCCGCCGATCACTCAGGGAGGCTCTGGGTTCCCGCCCCTCAGAGACAGCAGTCCCATTCCTGGCTGAAGTACCCTGTGGGGGACCCAGGGCCACTCTCGCTGCTCACCGCCTGCCCTTTGGAGCTTTGGAGCTCTGGATCTCTGGGCCCACCCTGGCTGAGGCACTCAGTGCGAGACCCCAAGTTGGGGGACCCAGAAAAGCGGAGAAAAACAGATCTACATAAACTGCCTCACTATTCGCCAGGCAGAGACTTACATTGCCCAGCCCACCTATCAACAAACTTTACCTCAGTTCCTAAGGAAACGGTGCGAAACAAGAACAAAGCCCCACCCCTACGCTGCAATGAAAAACAAAGGGGAGAGGCCAGAATCGGAGATCAGAGAAGTGACTTTAGTCTGATCGCTTATTTTGACTTATGATTTTATCATTGTAACTGTTGGTTTTGATCATGTTTGTTGTTTACCTTCTGACTTACACTGTTTCTTAATTTTATTGACCTGTCTCTGTGTAGTTATCAGTACTCTTTAGGGAATCTTTCTTACGTGTGTTTCTTCACTTCTACCCGGCCTTGTGTCTCTTTCTCACCGGATAGTTGGTATGTATATGTTTTCCCTCTCACTTTTCTCTCTTTCTAACCCCCTATTGACCCCCCTTCCTCCATTATTTTCCTCTTTTATACCCCCCTTTTTAATCTAGGGACCAAGACTACATACTGCTGAATGG
>NW_007250727.1:8511-10478 GCF_000164805.1 Carlito syrichta
AGAATTAAAGAAGGGGAGGGAAAGGGGGAGAGAGAGAAAAATCTACACAAATGAAGAAAAACCAAAAGAAGAGTATGGGTCTCTCCCAGACCCCTGGGAGGGCAGACACTGAGAAAACTTACGTCAGAATGCAAACAATGAAGAGCCCCCAGAACGAGAGGTCTCAAACTACAAACGTAGATATCAAGAAAATAATGGAGAGATTACAAAGAATTGAGGAGTCACAAGAAGAAACTAGGAAGGAGCTGATATCTGAGATAACAGGAATAAAGAAAACTGTGAATGAAATAAATAACAAACTGATAAGCATGGAAAGCACAATTACCCAAGCAGAAGAGAGAATCTCAGAGCTTCAGGACCAAAATATAGAAATAACCCAAACTCTTAAAACCACAGAAAATAAGCTCAAAAAGACAGAACAAACCCTTCAAGAGATGAGCGATTACCTCAAGAGGCCTAAACTAAGAGTAATTGGACTACCGGAGGCAGAGAAAAAGAGACAGAGACCACACTGGAATAAACTTTCCATGAGATCATTCAAGAAAACTTCCCTTATCTAATCAGTGATGCAAAAACTCAAACACAAGCGATTCAGAGAACCCCTGAAAGTCAACAAATGAGAAGACCAACTCCTAGACACAAAATAATTTGCCTAAACAAAGTAGGCATAAAAGAAAAAATCCTAAAGGCAGCAAGAGAAAAAGGCCAGATCACCTACTAAAGAAGACCAATCAGAATAGCAACAGATTTATCTACAGAAACCCTGCAGGCTAGGAGAGCATGGAGCCCTATCTTAAAATTCCTAAAAGATAAACAATTTCAACCAAGAATAACGTACCTGGCCGAGCTAAGCTTCATCAGTGAGGGAGAATTAAAATATTTCCCAGATATCCAATCCCTAGGAACTTATGCTGCCACCAAACCATCTCTACATGAAACACTTAAGAAAGTATTAAACACACAAGAAAAGGATAAAAAAAACAACATTCTTCACAAGACTACAGGGAACAGAATAAAATATACATGAACCAACACCAAAACCAAAAGAAAGACAAAAAAAAAGCAGAAGAACAACAACTCTATAAAAACTCTATGATAGGGATGAACTCTCACATTTCAATAATTAGCCTGAATGTCAATGGACTAAATGCACCACTGAAAAGACATAGAATGGCAAAATGGATAAAATATCACCAGCCAACAATATACTGCCTTCAAGAGACCCATCTCACTAGAAAGGACATACACAGAATCAAAGTAAGAGGATGGGAAACAAATTTTCAGGCGAATGGAACACAA
Organism: Carlito syrichta; assembly: GCF_000164805.1. Classification (NCBI taxonomy): domain Eukaryota; kingdom Metazoa; phylum Chordata; class Mammalia; order Primates; family Tarsiidae; genus Carlito; species Carlito syrichta. The sequence goes on from NW_007250727.1 coordinate 9,811, forward strand.
AAGAAAGGAGGAGTCACGATCCTAATTTCAGACAAAATACCATTTAAGCTACCAAAAATTAAAAGATACAAAGGGCCACTACATAATGATAAAAGGTTCACTCCATCAACAAGAAATATCTATCCTAAACATATATGCACCCAACATAGGTGCACCAACTTTCAATAAAGCAACTTCTAGGAAAACTAAAGAAAGATAATGACTCTAACACCATCATAACAGGGGACTTTAATACCCCACTCACAACCCTAGACAGATCATCGGGACAAAAAATCAGCAAGGAGATTCGAAACCTCAATGAGACTCTGGACCAAATGGACTTAATTGATACCTGCAGAACACTCCATCCAAAGACCACAGAATATAAATTCTACTCATGAACGCATGGAACATGTTCTAAGATCGACCACATAATTGGACATAAATCAAGCATAAGGAAATTTCAAAGGTCTGAAATTCTACCATGCAACTTCTCAGACCACAGTGGAATAAAAATAAATATTGACACCAACAAGGTTCCCCCAAACCCCACAAAGACATGGACACTAAACAGCATGATGCTAAACAACTCCTGGGTCAATGATGAAATCAAAACAGAGAACGAAAGCTACCAGGAAACAAATGAAAATGAAGAAACATCTTACCAAAATCTCTGGGACACCTTGAAA
>NW_007250727.1:11492-12242 GCF_000164805.1 Carlito syrichta
CTTTGGCTAAGTCTCAGGATACAAAATAAATGTACAAAAGACAATTGTATTTCTCTACACCAATAATAAACAAACAGAAACCCAAATAAAAAACACAATTCCATTCACAATAGCAACAAAAAAAATGAAATACCTTGGCATCTTCCTAACCAGAGACGTGAAAGACCTTTACAATGAAAACTACAAAACAGTCCTCAAAAAAATCAAAGATGACACAAACAAGTGTCTAAGTGTCAAAGATGACACAAACATGCTCATGGATTGGAAGAATCAACATTGTGAAGATGTCCATCTTACCTAAGGCAATCTACATATTCAATGCAATACCCATCAAATTACCAGCAACATTCTTCTCAGACCTAGAAAAAACAACACAGGAATTCATATGGAAACACAAACGTCCAAGAATAGCCAGAACAATCCTCAGCAAAAAAAACAAAGCAGGTGGCATCACATTACCAGACTTCAAACTTTCCTATAAAGCTACAATCATCAAAAGAGCTTGGTATTGGTATAGGAACAGGCATATCGATCAGTGGAAAATAATTGAAGTTCCAGGAGCAAAACCTCAATTTGTCAACCAACTCATCTTCGGCAAAGCCTCCACCACCTACCACTGGGGAGAGGAGAACCAATTCAGTAAATGGTGCTGGGAAAACTGGCTGACCACATGCAGAAGATTGAAACAGGACCCCTATCTATCCTCATGCACAAAGTTAACTCCAAATGGATCAGAGACCTAATGTAAAC